>NW_007726779.1:496700-525531 GCF_000696425.1 Galeopterus variegatus | reverse complement strand
GGCGATCGAGCCGGAGTCGCCTGGGCACCGGTCACCTGCAGGCGCCGGCTCGGTTAGAGAGCTGCCCGGGAGAAGGCCAGGCACCGGGCGCTTCGGTCCACCGCATCCGGTCCGGCCGGACTCGGGACGGTGGCAGGGCGGCCGCGCGCCAGCCTGGCAGTGAGAGCCCTGCCTGCGGCCCCACGGTCCCGGCCGAAGAACTGCCCTAGCGCCCGAAAGTTTGTGCGCCCACGCGCCAGAGGCCCAGGGTGCGAGTGGCCGACGGCACTGGCTCTTGCCCGGTATTTGCGAGTCCAGAGCCCAGAGCGGGTGCGGCAGAGGGGAGCGCCCGTCCACCCGGCCCCGGGGCACAGCGCGGTGGCCCCGAATCCCGTTCAGAACGCACAGGAGGCGGGCCTGGTCATGAGGAATCCTGGTGGCTCGCTCGGCGGGGAAAGGATAGCAGGGCGGCCCGAAGTGGGCCTGGTGAGCCGGGGTCATCCAGGGCTCGGCTTGGAGGTCGCCCGTCCCCGCGCGTAGACGTGTGCGGTGGTCCCAGGCCAAAAACAAGGGGCCCCCCGCGCGGCGGTGCTTGCGCTCGCTGAGCTCCCTGCGGCAGAAAGCCACCCAAATAATGGAAAATTACAAAGGCTACAAAGCCAGGAGCGACAAGTGGTTTGGAAAACCTAGTGAGGCGAGGGTTTGTTGACCTATCCTGGGAGGTCTGGGCAGGTTCTCCAGGAAGCGAGGATGGAGCCAGCCTTCCCGCAGGAAGGCAGGAGGGGTGGGGGCTGGGAGCGTGGCAGCACAGTTTACCTGGGGAAGGGACCTGGAAACACAGGGAGCTGAGGGAGCCCTGGCTGCTTAGCTGCTTTTGCTGCCCAGTGAGGTGAAGGGAGGGCCTGGGGGACCAGGCGAGGGCAAGCTCCCTCAGGAAGTCACTAGAGGTGACTCAAGACTTCCTCACCTTTGCTGTGCACTACAAAGAGGTGTGACTTGCCTTCTTATCCATAAGGACCTTACCGAACAGACAAGGTTAGAATGAAACTCCAGGGCTCTTCTGATAAGAAAACACTCACCCCAAGACTTGGGGGGGCATCCTTATGGGCTGAGATCTCTGCCTGGAGATTGGCCATTCAACATCTCAGTCTCTGTTTTTCTAAAACATCAACTGGTGAGCTGGCTGGGCCTTTGTTCTCAGCTTGGACATTTGTTTGGTCCCCGGCAACTTCCCTCTTATTTACACCCCAAGGTCAACCTTCCCATGACAAGGCGGTGCTGTTGTGGAGCCACATGCCGAGCCTTTGAGATTGCTTGGTATGTGCCCCTTGGCATAGTTGGCTATTCCACCCTGAGCTCAAGTCACCTGAATTGTAGGAGTAAATTTGGTCACACCGGTATTATAATAATAACCACAGACTCTGATGTGGCACTTTCTTTCTTCCTTCCAGCCAGACATCATTGCAAGCTCTGTATAATGCATTTAATTCATTTATAAGGAAACTGAGGCAGAGAGGTTGGGTAACTTGTCCAAGGTCCCTCACCTGTAAGGGGCAGAGCTGGGGATGAACACCACTGTCTGGCTTCATGGGCCAGAGCTCTCAGTATTAGGTTTTGAGTTGGAGACACAGGATACTTAGAAGGGCTTTGGTGACCGTCAGCACAAAGTCAGTTCCCTTTTCCTCCCTCACTCATTCCTCCCGGAGGTTAGAACATTACAGGGGCAAGTGGAGAAAAAGAGAGAAGGAAGCGGAGAGCGAGACCCAGGGAATCCTGATTTGAAAGAGGCTTGCTCCTGGTCCACGCTGTGGTTCTCCCTAACCTGACAGAGTCCAGCACCTGCCTGCAGCCCCACCCGAGCCCAGAGCTGCCCCCTTACAGCAGTAGGACATGGGCAAGAGTGCCTGGGACTCCTTAATGGTGCAGAGTGGAGGGCTGACCTCGTTGGGTGATGGGGACATTGAGTGACAAGATACACCTGTCCTGCAGGTGATGAAGCCCAACACATGCAGTACATTATGCAGTGATTGTCACCATCAAAGTGTGCTGACCCCCCCCCCCCCATTCCATCCTGGGGGTGAGGGCCTCCCAGGAAGTGTAAACCAGGAGTCCAGGCTGCTAGCTTTTACTCTCCTCCACCTACACCTGCGGCAAGACTCCTGGGGGCACTCTGTAGTAATAAGGAGTCACCACCCTGGTTCCAATTGCTCCATCAGTCTTTGAGGCCCAGGAATCTTTATTTTTTCCTAAGCCCTTCACAAAATTCTGGGTTTGGGAACCACTAGTCATGTCTAAGTCTCGGGTGTTGAGGCAGAAAGGAAAGGCCACTGGTCAATTGAGTGGCTGGTCAGTGTTGGTTCCTGAAGAATTGGAACTGGCCCTACTGGTAGGGAGGGAGAGGAGGGGTCTGCAGGCCAGGGGGAGCTCCCCGCAGGGAGCCAGAGAGGAAGGGTCATTGCAGGCTCTGGTGCTCTCCACCCTTTGCCCTCTCTCACTCTGTGTCTCCCTGAAGTCACTCAACCTTTGCCTGCTCTTCCTGGCCCCTCCTTGATTTCCAAGGCACCCCCCAGGAACTCCCAACACTGGGCCTACCCCAGGACAAGTTGAGTGGCCTCTAAGGATCGGGTGCAGGGGCATCACACACCTGAGAGCTGAGGTCTACATCGGGCCAGCCTTCATGAGTCCCTTTCTGGCCCCAAAGGCCAATGTGGGGAGCCCGGGCATGCAACCCCAGGAGTAGAGGGCCTGGGTGTAAGGGGGAGGTTCATGATGCGCCTGCGCCACTAACCATTGGTCCCAACTAGCACCTGGGCTCCTGGGGAGAGTAGCAAGGGGGGCTCTGTGGTCAGCTAGAAGGTCAGCTGCTCACACAGGCAGCTCTTCGGGGTACCCTAGAGTGGAGCTTGGGGGCCAGAAGGAAGCAGAGCTTGACCTGCGACTTGGGTAGTGGTCAAGAGAGAGGGACAGGCACACATGGAATGTGTCACAGTTGGCCAGAAAGACTGGGGAGGAAGAGTGCTGCTGATTTTCTGGAAGATTGTGGGCAGTTCCTTGTCAATAGTGGGGACTTTCAAGAGGGCTCAAGTGCTCTCCGCTCTTGCTGGAAGCGAGAGCTCAGGCACTTTGTTTTTGGGGCGAAGCCATCAGGCATCAGGGGGTGGACGGGAGGGGTTAAGGGTGCAGGGGTGTGATGAGAATCAGGGAAGGTTTGAAGGCCACTGCGTGTTTGTGGTTGTGGCAGCTGAAGTCAGGATGTTCAGGCAGGACAGACTGGACGGAAGGACTGGGCTGCCCGCCCAGGTAGGACAGAGAAGGGAGGCCATGATGATTGAGCACACTTCCCTTAGAAAAATGTTTTCAAGTGAGAGTTGCATTGGCAGATGAAGGCTTTAGTGTTGTTGGTTTGTATGTGGTGGAAGATCCAGTGTCATTCCCTTTAAGGCTATGGCTTCCCAAGGGGCCATCCTGGCGGGGCGCCGCGTATGACCTCACTGCAGGACAGCCCCAGCGTCAGCCCCTGATCTGCACTCCCGGACATGGAGATTGTTTTCTAGGGATGAAGGGTTTGCAGTTCCTTCTGAGAAATTCTGGCTGCAGGAATTCGGTGACATTTTCAAGTCCACTGGTGATGGTACATTTGTAACGAGTTGGGAGCAACTTTGAAAGATTGTTAGGTCTGGCCTCACAGCTAAGGCCCAATTTTGTTCTAGAATATGCTGGAGAAATGATGTTTCAGTCTCGAATCAAACATTTTTAGGTTTGAGGGATTCAGTACTTTCGAAGAAGACCCGATCCATATTTAAACTTTCTAATTGTTGGAAACTTGGTTTCCCTGTGGTGAGTCAAAGCCTGCCTTTCTGGTCACTGATCTTGTTGTCCTCCTTTGGATTGACATACAATAAATTGAACCCTGTTTCTACATAGCAGTCCCTTAGCTACTGGAAGATACATCTTATCTGCTGTCTTTATATTATTGTTGAGTGCTCAGCATGTGCTGGGCACTGTGCTAGGGAACTCACATGATTTCTCACTTAATCCTACAACAGCCCCGTGTATTTATCATCCCAATTTACAGGCTGACTTGGGCAAGTTCTGTACACCTTAGCCAGTGTCCTATGCATAATGTCGAGGACACCTTCTCCTGGGGTGGCCTGGGTACCTCCTCCACCTGCCTGTCATGTGAGGCAAGCACCTGGACCCCTATGAGGACCCCCCGCTGTCCACCCCCCAGGAGGCTGGTGTTGTCCCGGTGAGGGTTTCCCATCTCTTTCTGTTAAATTTCATCTTACTCATTTGGCCTTTGGAACCCAAAAAACATGTGAACAGTTACTTTGTATTGTATGGTACAAATCTAGATTTTTTTAAAAAAGACCAGACCTAATTCCTGCCCAGAAAAGTTAGAAATCTCTTTGGGACAATGTGACATTCACAGCAGAAACACTCGGATGATGCAGGCGGTCCCTCTGTTGGGGAGATCTCTCTCTCTCTCTGTAGAATTCTTGTGTCAGTCATTGTGTATGCCATTGGCCTGACTGTCTTACAGTTGTTTATGTGGAAGTAGTACTTAAGTCCACCATTGCTGCCTAACTTTCATCCAACAGTGCATTTTATCTCAAGAGGACAGAGCATCTCCTTGTACAATGCAATTGTGGTGTGGTGGTTTCCGCATAAGGGGCTCTCTTCCATTGCTGGCTCTTTGGATGGAGGTGTCTCTTGATGGTGGCAGTGATTGATGCTTTGGAGTTTAAAGAAGGGCGGCAGGATCTGAGGAAGGTGGGCCGTGTCTGCCTGTTCGCGTCAGGCCTCCAGCAACCTGACAGCACGCGGCACACAGTGGGGCTTTGTGAAGGAGCGAGTGAGTGTATGTGGTGCACGGGGACGTCGGCGGAGCCTCAGTTAATAGGGAATACTCCGACTCGTGGATCGGAGCCGGTGTCTGTGAGCCTGACTTCATTTGTGTTGGTTTGGTTGTTTTCAAAATAAGTCTCTCACCAACATGTTCCGAGATGTCCAGAGGAAAGAAACCACGAGAAGAAACTATTCTTGTTTTGGAAATACTCTCATCAGATGATGGGATGCGGATAGGATTCCACAGCATCGTCCTGTTGTGTGGTGGCCCGGCAGGTGACTCACGGGCTGACTCAGCTTCTGAAAGCAGAGCCCAGAATGGACCGAAACAGCGCGAGGGCGGCTGTGTTCTGCTGGGAGACTCAAGTGGATGACGCTGTCAACATCGGAGTAGGGGCTGGTGCCACCGAGGAGGGGGTCAGGCACTCGTCCACATCTCCTCTTTTACCACTTAAAGGAAAAGTTCCCAAAATGCTTCGCAGTGGCTGGCTTTCTGGCATTGAGAACAATCATCCATGTCCTTTAAGATGACAGAAAAGAGCACTCGCTGACAGTGTTGTCTCTCACCATCAAGGCTGTATCTTGCTCCTTTCAGAAGCCAGTTGATGAGATTTACATCTTGAGGGGAATGGACATGCCTGTTCTGGAGACAAGTGGGACTGGGCGCGACAGCCTGGATCTTGAATGGCAGTGTTTCCCCTTTCAGATCCACTTCCAGAGCTGGGCATGTCCCCCTTCCTTTCTTTTTGGCTGAAGAAAATTATAGGCAGCACAGTGCTTGTCTTCAGTTCCAAAGTCCAGGCTAGCTGATCTGGGCACACTTAGTATTCGTGGCTCTAATGTTTTGTGGATCGTGGGATCACTGGATGAGATAGGATTGTCCTGTGATTGCTTCCGGGTCCTGTGGCTTTTATTTGACAATGGCTGGTCACGGCTTCTGGCGTTCCTTCCTTTCCTGGCTTCCTGGCCTCTCACTGTTAGGAATCTTGAATGAATAGCCAGCTTCATGTCCCCCTTCCTTTCTTTTTGGCTGAAGAAAATTATAGGCAGCACAGTGCTTGTCTTCAATTCCAAAGTCCAGGCTAGCTGATCTGGGCACACTTAGTATTCGTGGCTCTAATGTTTTGTGGATTGTGGGATCACTGGATGAGATAGGATTGTCCTGTGATTGCTTCCGGGTCCTGTGGCTTTTATTTGACAATGGCTGGTCACGGCTCCTGGCGTTCCTTCCTTTCCTGGCTTCCTGGCCTCTCACTGTTAGGAATCTTGAATGAATAGCCAGCTTGGATTTTGAGCACTGATTCATCGTTCCCTCTAGAGGGCTCCTAAGCTGGGAAAGCGGCCAGTGGGATCAAATTTTCATTTCCTGAAACTTCAACCAAGCCTTACCTGTTGAGATAGCTCAGAGCTGCATGGAAAGCAGGGAAACCAGAGGGATGAGAGTGTGTGGTTAGGCAGGACCTTTGGAAATAATCTTAGGAAGCTGCTGAGTTCTTTCCTGCTTATTAGACAAGAGTGCAGGATGTACTGTGTCAATGTCAACTCTTAGAATCCTCTCTCCTCACAAAGTAGACATAGGAAAGCTACACTAATGCGTGACAATCACATTAGTTTAAAAGCTTAAATGTTATATGTATTTTCAATGGTGAACTCTCCCTCCTATGCATTAGTCAGTTTTCTTTCTTCATACCCAGAAGGTGTTGCCTTTATTTTTAATATTAAAAAAATCTCAAAGCTATCAACATGACCTGATTCTCATATTTTATCTGCACATGAAAAGTAAATAAGTAATCTGGTGTATTTTTATTGAGACCTGTTCGATGCAATTTCCCAAGATTAAAAAGCCATATTCATTTTTATTCATAGCAGGTGGTGGGGTTTTTTTTTTAGTTTAGTTTTCAGACACTAGTTTTGCTTAGGAAATGGAGATGCAGAGGTGTGCGCAGCAGGCTCTGCTGCATCTGAACTTCATGTTGGTGGCTTGCTAGTACGTGCTGCTGTTATTTACATTTGCAGATGAGACGGAGGCATAGGGACATTAACCAACTCGCTCCACATCATAGTGCGTCACTGAGCCTGGGTTTGAATCCAAAGAGTTTAGTCCTGGAGTTCATGGGCTTAACAGCTATGCTGTGCTGACTGCTGGTGTTTGAGCACCTGCTGTTTGTCAGGCACTGTTTTTGACTGGCTGGTACAGGGATCGACCCCAGACCTTGGTGTTATCAGCACCACGCTCTAACCAACTGAGCTGACCGGCTAGCGCAGGTTCTTTACAGATGAAAAATATCCCGACCCTCATCTGGCCAGCTTCAAAGCCCTGAGCCTTCTCCAGGTTCCTGTTTCCTTGTTGGGAGCCTGGTCTTGTGGATGGATGATCTTGAAGACCATTTCTTAAAATATTCTTTGGTTGTTTCAAGCCAAGCGGGGAGAGGTGGAGAAAAGCCTTTCATTTGCTCATGGGGCGGGTGTTAAAGAAAAGATGATTCAATGACACTTGTTAAAGCATGATAAGGAAATCTTTATTCAGGACCACCCTGATAGGTGTGGAGACCCTGTGATGGGATTTTGCATTCGGGGAGAGATTGGGCCCAATTCTGAATACAGCATGGGCAAGGGGGGATTTATAGCCAAGGAGCAGGGTGGTGTTGGTGGATGGAAAACCACTAAGAGGAAACATCAGGGGTGACGGGGATTCTAGCTAAACCTACCTAACAGGATTCCTGCTGAAGACAGGCCAGGGTGTTCAGACATCACCTGGGGGGTGGTGGCAGATGAGGACCCATCTTCGGATGAAGACCAATCAAGTGTTAAGAGTGATCAGATGGGGGTGGGAGATTCTTGCTAAACTAAGCAGGGCTCTTTTCTAAAACTGGATTTTACAAGGAAGGGTACAGATGGCCTAGCAGGTTCAGAAGCCTGATAATGTTTGGCCAAACAAACATCTTTGTCAGTAAAGGATGATGTCAGAGCGCTTTACTACAAAGCATTTCATGCTGACGATATCTCTAGATAGGATGGCTTACTGTTTACAAATGACTACAAAGAAGACGACCCATAGCTTTCTTTTTATTACTGCTAATGTTAGAAATGGTTAAAATGGTTCACTCTGAATTTCTTTTTTTGGATTTGGGGTAGTAAATGGAATAGGTGTAGATGTGTTTTACAGAACTTTTTTGACATATGTATTTATAAAAAAATTGGGAGGTCCCCTATGGCTTAACAAAGTCAGATGTGGCCTATGTCTGGTGTTAAGTTCTAGACCGCCTGCTCGACGGTGGGTGGCTACACACACATGCCTGTGGGTGTTCTGCGGGAGAGGGTATCTGAACACCTGCTTCTCTTGGTGCCTGGCACCATGGGGTGCCCCCTCTGCACCCTCTCATTGAATTTCAACCTTACAAAATAGGTGGATTTCTATGTCAGTTCTCCAGATGAGGAGCCTGAGATTTCAGCGAGGTTTAGTTACTTGCCCAGTGATACCTCCTGGAAGTGGACTGACAGTTTTTGTCCCCAGGGCTTTGCTTCCCGGGATACCATTAATCTCTAATGAACTTGACAGGTTTAGAAGTGACTTTGTAGAAGTTCTTCCATGTTTTTATCCCATGATTCTCCCTTTGGTAGGTGTAACATAAGAGGAAATCACAGCCTCCTGGGAGAGCCGTGCTAAGTGCAGCAGGACTGCTGGGCTCAGAGGGAGCTTCCTGGTGTCTGAGTCTTGGGGCCCGTCCCTCCTTCCTTCTGGTCAGGCTGTCCTGGCCACAGTACTTACAATTGTACCGCACCCCCTCCAACAGAGGCAAGTCCAGATCCCAGATGCTGGACTTGAACGCTTCTGGGGTTAGCTCTAAGACGCGAGCGAGTCCCAAACTCCCTAAGTCTAGAGAGGTGCGGGCCAAAGGTTAATGGGCAAAACTGCTGTTTGTTCTGGTGTGAGGTAACTTTCACCTAGAAAGTGTTCTAGTTCTTTCTAGATTTATCTTCTCAAATCTAACTGGTATGGAAATATTACAGTCTTGTAATTCTTTCTTCTAGGTCATTGTGAAAGTTCCAAATACCTGCTATTACTCGATGCTGTTGATAAAATCAGGATGGCTTTAAACTCAGTAAGTGGTTAATTATTACCTTCCTGGCCTCTTCGTTCCCTTATTCCTTCTGCTATTCCCAACAGTGTGCGTTGGTCAGCATTGAGCTGTTCGTTTGAGGCATTCTCTAGAAGGAGTGGGTCAGGGGTGTAGCCACACAGCTGTTGTGCGGATGGGTCTCGAAAGCCATTGGTGCTGGGGAGCAGTGGGGAGATGTGTGTTCTCACCTGGACCTCCTCCCTTCCTGCTTTGAGGGTGGGGCTGGGGTTGGGGGAGGAGGGGGGTGAGGCAGGGTGCTGGCAAAAGGGAGTATAGTCCCAGGGAGCAGGGCTTGTGTGGGATGCCCAGCTTGCTGATAAACTGGGAAAACTAATTGCATGAGGTGCTGGGGAGCCGTCCCTCTCCCTGGAGCCCACCCACTTTGGAGACAAATGCAGTTGTCTTTGTTCTCCATGATATCTGACCAATTCTTCTTGTACCTGAAAGCAGTGCATTTAGTAAAGAGCATATGGTTAGTAAAAAAATGTTCTACATTCTATATCTGGAAAACATACCTTTGTTTTGCCCTTTATTTGTTACTGACATTTATTTTTTACTGGGTCTGTTTTTAATTTCAAACCCACTGCACAGGAATTCTCAGGGACAAACTACTTCATCTGCTGTGCCTTTCTGGGTGGGACCAGCATGTTCTTAGATGGTTTAGATTTAGGGCAGACACACGTGCTGGTTTTTGTGCCTCTGGTACCCTCGTTTAGATTAGAGATTACCCTTCATTTTCCCTCTGTCTCCTGCTCTGGTTTAGAGTTACAATCCTGGGACTTTTGAAGGCTGGCATTAGTGACTTAGTGAGCTGTTAAGTGTGGGAGCTGACATTCAGCTCCGTCCTTTACAATCACGCTTCCCCGGAGGCCTCAATTAAAGTTCCAAACACAAATTTGCCTCTGCTCACAACACCTGTCCTCTGAGGACAACCCCTCTGTTGTCTCTGAGGTCAACAAGAGACAAGGGGCAGAAGTTGGTGAGTGGGAAAATGTTTTGCATGGGGACCCCTAGATACAGATAAGGGGACAAATGTGGCCTCCAGAGCAGCCCAGCCAACAGGCTGTGGAGAGTTGAAAGAGGGGAGTGCAGGCTGGTGGGGTCCAGAGCGGCCTGTTGGGGGTGGGCCCGAGAGGGCAGGCCTTGAGAAAGCAATTCTAAGTGGGCCCAGGGAGAGAAGAAGGGCATTCTAGGAAGACAGACCCCAGCCAAGGGATGGGATTGAGAACAAAAGGCTGTGGCTGGGGCAGTTCCTTTCACAGGTATATCTGTGTGTACTTTGGCCTAGAAATTCTACTTATGGGGACATAATTACAGATATGCATGCCCTCTGCACAAAAATTCATGGGCTGTAAAAGGGTGTTTATTGCAGCGGAACCAGTCACAGCCCTACATTGTTAACCACTTAGCGGTCCATTAATAAGAGATGGTGAGTGAATGATTACACAGCTCTGTAAGAGAAGAGGACACAGGAGAGGAATTGGCAGAATAACCTGTGGAGTAGGCTCCTTTAGGCAGATTTCTTAACTCAGTTTCTTCTCCGCAAAGTGAGTATATTAATCGTACTTGTACCAGTCCCAGGGGGTTATAGTCAGGTTTCAAGGAGACTAAGAATAAAGAGGTCTGGCAGCAGGTGAATTCTCAGAACATTAGCTATTATTATTCTTACTATGATCCTGGTATCACTAGTCCATAATTTTGCATCTCAATTCTCAAGGAGAGGCCTGGAGGAATTAAAGGTATTGGATATTGGCTCAGTGGGTTCTAATCCCAGACTTCCATACATTTTTCTTTATTTGTTTTTTACTAAATCCCAATGTCAGCCACTTTCTTTATTTCAAAGAATAAATAGTGAAAAACAAAACAAAACAAAAAACATTGACAGTTGAAAATCCAGGTTAGGCTTTATTCTAGGTAAGTTCAGTGTTTGACATAATTATAGACACCTTAGAAGACTCCGTAGTATCCTTTCAATGTGATGTTGGGATGTAATGTGGCATTATATATTTAACCCTTCAGGGTGAGAGTTTTATGTTATCCGTCTTCTTTTCCATTGTTCAGGGGTCACCACCAAGTGTTGGACCTTACTATGAAAACCATGGATACCAACCGGAAAACCTCCATCCCCAGCAACCCGCGGTTGCTCCCAATGCCTACGGAATGTACCCGGCTCAGTACTACCCGTCCCCGGTGCCTCAGTACACTCCGAGCGTCCCAACGTACTCTTCGACACCCGTCACCCACACGCAGCCCAGAGCCCCATCAGGGAGATTATGCACCTCAAGTAGGATCCTTTTTGCATTTATTTTCTACAACGAACCCATTTCTGGGTCTGCCTTCTCTAGTGGGCTCTCGCTCCCACCAGCTCTGGGGCCAGCGCTCCTACTCTGATCCTAGTCTGCTCCTGCTCCTGAATCTGCAGGGCCAGCTGCCTCCCCATGCTTGTCCCCTCCTGCCCAGGGCCTTGCGGGGCCTCCAGGCCACAAAGACCTTCCTCTTCCTGTAACTCTCCTGTGCAGCTCTGCCTGTACCGCTCAGCGTGGTCTTTCACAGCAGCATCTCTGTGTCGTGTCTTGCCTCCATGACTTAGTGCTGCACGCTCCTACTCTGATCCTAGTCTGCTCCTGCTCCTGAATCTGCAGGGCCAGCTGCCTCCCCACGCTTGTCCCCTCCTGCCCAGGGCCTTGCGGGGCCTCCAGGCCACAAAGACCTTCCTCTTCCTGTAACTCTCCTGTGCAGCTCTCCCTGTACCGCTCAGCGTGGTCTTTCACAGCAGCATCTCTGTGTCGTGTCTTGCCTCCATGACTTAGTGCTGCATCCTCTTGAATAAATGGTAAGCTCCCAGGGACAGGAATAAGCCACCTTACCTGTCTGTGTCATACAGTCCCCGGAAAACAGCAGGTCATGTGTAAGATGCTCCATTCCTCTGTGAATGACATGGCTGTAGCACAAAAGTCCCTGCGACATCTCACTTGGCTTTACATCCCTGTAAAGTAGATAGCCTGAGCGGAGCGTAAAGTGATGGTGACTGAATGTTGAATTTCCTTGGCTTTCGCTTGTACCCTATATCTTTCATACCCTCTCTTTCATCTCCTTTTCTTGCCATTTCATTTTGTCTGTCTTGTGTCTCTGCAGACCCCTCCCTCTTACACCTGCTCCTGGCTTTTAATCTGCACTAGTTTCAAAGATAGGGTAGCCAGGTGGAAGTGGTACAGCAGTGGCTAAACCCAATGAACTCTTTAAGGGAAGATGTTTTTATTTTGTGAAATATGCATACATGTCTGTACAACTTGTACCACTAAAGATTAATAATAAGTCAACTTCCATGTGCCCACCATCACATAATCGGTAACTGAAGTGGTTGGCACCAGTGCTACATGAAGCCCTGTGTGCCCCTCCCCAGACCTCTCTACCGGAGGCTCCTGACAAGGGTGGTACTCTTGATTTTCCCCTGCGACTCCCTCCCTCTCCCTTCATAAGTGTTTCTTCCGTCCCCCTCCTTTCTTCTGTTGTGAGGCACCCTCCCACAAGATATGCACTTATACGCCACTCGTGCACAAAAGGGCAGTTTATTCACTCCAGCTGGCCAGCGACTGTCTCCCAAGGAGCAACCAAGGAAGAGCAGCATTGGGCCTTGGTCTTGTGGGGTTTTTAAAAGCAAAAACTACAGCCCGTTGGCACACGGGTTTGTCCAGGTGTGCAAAGCAAGCTAGGGAGCTAGGTCACAGAGGCCGAGAATGAGCCGTTCGAGCAGTCAAGCATACAAGTTTTCACTGTGTATGGTTCCTGTTCCCATGTAATAATTCACTGTGTATGGCTCCTGTTTCTATTCGATGGTTTTTTTTCTATGAGAAGGTCAACTGTTTCTCCTGCAGAAGGGGGTGGGGGTAGTCTGCAGGTCAGACAGGGGGCAAAATGGAGTTACTTAGGTTAAGCCAGCAATTCTACAGAAGCAGATAGCATATGTTATGAGGGTGTAGGGAGCTCTATTTCACTTCCACCTCCACTCTCTCCATCCCTGCGTTGTCTCTCTCATCGTGATTCCTCCTTCACCGTCCCTCTCTTCTTTTCTTTTTCTCTCTCCTTCCCTCCATTCAGTGTTCCTCTGCCCAAGGAAATATTTGTATTTGCACTGACGTCTTTCTGGTGGTGGTTGGGTGGGTTGAGACCAGCGGTTCTCAACTGGGGTGATTTTGACCCCCAGGGACATTTGGTAGTGTCTGGAGACATTTTGGGTTGTTAAAGTGCGGAGGGGTATACTACTGGCATCTCCTGGGCAGGAGCCGGGGATGCTGCTAAATATCCTACAGTGCACAAGGCAGCCCCACAACAAAGCATTGTCCAGCCAGCATGTCCGTAGAGCTGAGGTTGAAAACTCCTCCTGGTCTTCGTCCACGAGGGTGGTTGGAGGGAAGCCATGGAGAAGATGCTTATGGAACCCCGAGAGTGTCAGCTGCCTCCCGAGAAATGACAGCAGTCAGAAACCAGGGGTCCTTTCTTGAGGTTAGTACCTTCAAAAGGTGCTACTCCCACTGGTGGTGGTGAAACTCAGAGGGCCAAAGAACCCCCGACTGACATGCTTCCACTTTACGTGACGAGAGACAGTTGGACAGGATATGTTAGTTCCTTATCAATTGCTTTTATAAGGGAAGAATTTAAGCCTACATGTATGATTTTGCATCATACTTGTAACACTGTGCCCCATAAACTAAAAAATAATTTAGTAATTTTATTGTACTTACCTGGGTATTTTTAAAAATGTGTTATTGGTGTATAGTAAATAGAAAAGTATACATTTCGTAAGTGTAATGATTGGTTGAAATTATTTTGCAAGTTATTGAAATAGCACAAGTTCAGAAGTATCCCATCAGGAGCATAACTTGATGTATCTGTTTGCTTAGCAACAGCAGTGGAAGTTTTATATTTGAGTGGCCTCATACACATCCTAAAGCTCAGGCTTTGGAGAATTGAAGGTCAACGATGCTGTGCAGAGTTGACACTCGAAACTCTAAGGCTGAGTCAACAACAGACTAAATTGATAGTGATTGAGGTAAATGAATAGTAAGTGGTAATTAAACTCAGCACAAAATGCGTATCCAGCGAGGGTGAGACTGGGGCTTCCTGCTACGCACCTGCTCCTAGTGAGAGCGGGCGATGCCACCCACTCAGAGTGAGGTTAAGGGTATCAATTAAATAACCTTTAACTAGCCAGGCATGTGATTTTACCTTAGATAAAATGGCTTGCAGGGAACTCATCTAAGGAGGAAAGTTTCCTTGGTAATGGGTCAAAGAGTCCATTTGGAATTTCCCCTGTGAACTTCCTCAGGGGCTCCACCCTGCGCCCTAAGGCACGGTCACTGAGCCGGTTGTGATAACATTGTGTGCTTGGGCTTGGTTCTCCAACCAGTGGCCTTGGCCTCCTGTGAGTCTGTTAGAAATGCAAATTCATGCCCAACCCCTCCCCTCCCCCCCACTGAATCAGAATCTTGAGTGATGGGGAACAGGTTACCTGGGGAATTCTTTTTTTTTTAAAGTTTATTTATTTATTATTATTATTTACATTCAATGATGTTGTTGTGGAGCAGTTGGGGCGGGGAGAGGGGAAAGGGGAAGGAAATAGGGTGGGAGAAGAAGGAAGGAGGACGGATGGGATTGAGGCTTATGCCGCCCCACTCATACCCACAGGGTAGACCAGGGGGCTTCCAGCAGTGGCTCATCATTGCTGGGCTGGGTGCAGATGTCAGGGGGGTATGGCCGAAGCCGTCGCCCACCACAACCCCAGCTCCAGAGCCATGGGCGCTTCTTGTGCTGCTCAATGGTCATCGCTGGGCTGGTTGGGGCGGGGGGCGTGGCCGAGGCCTAAGGGTCCCCTTTGCCCGAGAGAGTCAGGAGGCTTCCTGCAGCAGCTCGGTGGTCCTTCCTGAGCTGGTTGCCCCGGGGAATTCTTAAGCCTGTTGCAGTTGTAGAATTAGCAGAAAGCAATAACAGAATGAGAGGCGTGGCTTTGAGCCTGGAGCAGCCGGCTCAGCTCTGTCCCCTCCAGCTCCCTGCAGAAGCTGAATTTCTTGCCCTGGCGGCTGCCCAAAGCACAGGTGTGCACAGGTGGCGGCAGCAGGCCGTCCGGTCTGTGTGAGTGCCTTCTCCCTGCTCTCTCCAGCCCGAAGCCGCACTGTGTGTAGGGATTGCGGGGTGCGAGGGTCGCTTTCCTGGGCCTGTGAGTGGGCCGAGCCCAATGTCACAGGCCAGATGTCTCACCCCGAGGTGCCTTCTGTGGCTTTGAAGCAACTTTTGCTTCACACTCTCTGGCTAGCAACGTCATGTCTGTTTTAACTAGAGAAAATTGGTGACCTTTTCCAAATTCTTTTATTCTTTTTTTTCCTCCCAAATTCCTTTTTCTCTTAGCAGAAATGTGCCTTTACTCTTAGTCCAGTGTTTTTGCCCTTGGACCAAAGGGCCCGTGCCGGCGCTCTCCCTTAGAGATTTCGGCAGTGATGGGAATGTTTTGCAACTGTACCGTCCAATACAGTGGCTGTGGCTGCTGGCCGCATGTGACTACTGAGCACTTGAATTTACCCAATTTTACTTAATTCTATTTAACTTTAATTAAAGTGCAAATAACCATCTGTGGCTAGTGGCTGTGGAATGGGACAACGCGGATTGTTGATAGCATTTGTTTGCTGACAGACCTGGGTAAGACGATTTACTCTTCTGCCTTGAGGACCACCGACAGGGTGGTGATAGTTTTGGGGACATTATTATTATTTTACTTATGCTTGTAATTACCCCAGCGAGATACTGTTTATCTCGTAGCCAATTTTTTTAGATTAATCATTCGCCTGTTTTAAGGCCCTTTTTAGCATACCATACTTCTTTTCCAGGAGCTTAACTTTGGTGTACTTTGCTTCAGATCATGGCTTTCTACTTCTACAAAAAGTATAAAGTTTGGTGCTACAGAAGAAGTCAGGCTTCCCAGGACACGTTTTTAAAATTAAAAGTCAGGTTTTCAAGTGTCTGAGAAGTAATTATTTTTTATACAGCATACTATAAAAATAGTGGATAAGATCTGAGAGTGTGGTGTGTGCACAACTCTGACGTGAATGTCACACTTTCCTCTTTGTGCAGGAGCCAAGAAGTCACTGTGCATCGCCTTCGCCGTGGGGGCTGTCCTCGCTGCGGGCGCGCTGGCCGCTGGCCTGCTCTGGAAGTTCAGTAAGTGCGGGAGTGCCTGCAGTCCCCACGTGCTGAGTGCGATGCTGCACTCTGGGCTGGGGAGACCTGCGGCCCTTCCTGGAGTCTCTTCCAATGCAAGGTGGCTGTTTTCTCTGGTGTGGCTGAACAACCGTTCCTGAGAACAGCCAATCTCATTGTCTGGGTTGTTCTGTGTCACTTGTGTGCTTCCTCCTGACCTGTGGGGTGTCAGAAGCCCATGCTGTTTCTGTGTATTGACACACATAGCAGAAGTTTTTAGAATTTACCCAGTGCTGTGGGGTGCTAGGTGCCACCCGGCCCTGTGAGCACAGGTTCCCCACGTTGGGCCCACACAGGTCACCTGTATGTCTTTGTACAGCAGTGGCTGCTGAGGGCCAGGCCTGCTCTCCTGTGCCGCCTCCGGTTGTCGCAGCTCCTGCCTTTTCCATTAGCCTGGGGCAGCGCAGGCTCATGGACATGAGTAGGTGACTGCGGTCACCTGTGCAGGACGTGCTTGTGCCGTCCACATCCTAACACTGAGAGGGTCCTTCCCACTGGCCTCAACCCTGGTTCCTAATGTCCCCAGCTCTAATTCCACTTGCATCTGTGGGTGGCAAGGATGTAGCCCTCTTTATTAAAAAAAGGAAGGGGTCATTTCCTCTTGTTTGTGGGGCCCCCATGGTTTCCCAGCCTGACGGCATCTCCCTCTGTTTCCTCCGCAAGTGGAGAACGAGTGCTCGGTGTCCGGCATGGAGTGCGGCTCCTCGGGGACCTGCGTCAGCTCAGCTTACTGGTGTGATGGGATTTCTCAGTGCCCCAGCGGGGAGGACGAGGACCAGTGCGGTGAGTGCCCCTCCTGTTGAACCGGTGCAGCTAGCAGACTGCCCTGCTCAGGCAGCGCCGGGCTCCTCAAGTTCACCCTGAAGACAGCGGCCGGGCTCAGGGTGACTGTGCTGGGCCCATGTCCAGCATCGCCTTCCGTCACTGAGCGCCTGCCTTGGGCTGAGCCCTGGGGCTCAGAGGGGCTGTGCTCCTGGCCAGGCATCACACAGATGGTGGGAGGGAGGTGACAGGACCAGCGGGCACTGCGGCCCTCGGACGCGTGTGCTCCCAGTGGGCACAGGACATCAATTAAAATGAGCACACTGTTTACAGCATAAGGTTGGGGATGCACTCTGTTATTTCCAAAACAAGCTGCCTTTCAAGTTGTATCTATTGTCACAGAGTAGGCACGTCTGCTTTTCTTTCGTGCTTTCTTTCCTTATTTTGATTGACAAGTAAAAATCATATATATTTATGGTGTACAACATGAGCTTTTGACATATGTATACTGTGGAATGGCTGGGTCAGGCTATTAGCATATGCAGTAGTACCTCACGTACTAATTCTGTGGTAAGAACACTTACAATCTACTCTCTCAGCACTTTACAGCTGTATAATACATTGTTACTAACTGCGGTCACTGAGACGTACAGTAGATCTCTCGGACTCACTCCTCCTGTCTAACTGAAGTTTTGTGGCCTTTGACCCACATCTCCCCTACCCCCCACCCCATCCCCTGGTAACCACTGTTCTACTCTGTTCCTGTGAGTTTGACTTTTTTACACTCCTTGTGTAAGTGAGATCACACGGTCTGAAGAGTTTTCCTCTGTATCGATGGAGCACATTTTCTTTATCCCTCCATCCATGGATGGGCACTTAGGTTGTTTCCATCTCTTGGCTATTGTGAATAGAGCTGCAGTGAACATGAGGGTGCACGTGTCTCTTTGACATAATGAGTTGGATATGTGTACCCAGTAGTGGAACTTCTGGGTCATATGGATCATTAACTATTTTTAGTTGTCTGAGGACCTCCGTGCTGTTTCCCATCATGGCTGTACTAATCTACATTAGTGCGAGGACTCCCCCCTTCTCCACATCTTCACCAACACCGTTATCTCATGTCTTTTTGATAATGGCCATTCTAACAGGTGCCGGGTGATATCTCATTGCAGTTTTAATTTGATTTTTCATTTCTATTCTCTGTTAATTTTAGAAGGCTGGAACAGGAAACATGGTGCTGGAGTATGGGAGCTGGGCTAGGAATGCTCACCCCAGTCAGCAGCCCACTGCGTCCTTGCCCGGGAGCTGCTGTCTTTCCTGTAGTCTGGTGCGGTGGGCAGTGACGCAGCTGCGGGTTTCTGGGTGTTTGTTCTGAGTTGCACGGAGGTTGTTGGTGAGACTGGAGGAACGGTCTTCTTCCAGCTCTGTGTGTAACGGGGCTCTACGGTCGGCGGAGGCTGGCTCATTTCTCCCTAAGAGTCGCCTCTTCCCATTTCCCCCTCCCCTAGAATGTCCTATTTCCCAGCCATCATGGTGTATTCTAGGACTGGGGACACGGTGACAGTGGTGTGCATACTCACATTTTAGTTCCCGCTGAGCAAACTCTGACATCTTTGCACTAGGAACTTTTTTTTTTTTAATAGAAATTTAAGAATTGCAGTCAGAGGAACCACCAGAAATCTCTTAGCCAGCTTTCTCCTTCTCTCAAGTATACTTCTGACCCCTTGGGGTTTTATTTGAAAACCATAAACCTCTGAGCTGGCTGAGAATGCTAGAAAAAAATACTTTGCCACTTTGTGACACTTTGCCACTTTGTGACACTTTGCCACTTTGTAGTAATCTTTCTTCTCCTACGTGTTGTCCTTGGTGAGGACTGGTTTCCTGTCATGTCCACACTTCCAGGTCAAGACCCTCGTGTAAGATGGGGTGTGGGTCTTCACTTGTAGAATTTCCCAGTGAGGAGGACTGGATCCCCCCGGATCCCGGCCGTGTGCCCACCTTTAGTGGATGCGTATTCTGTGTGCTTGACGTCTCTGTTCTGTGTCCTGCGAGCTCCCACGCATGCTCCCACCTAGGAGAGTATTTGCCATGGGAAATGACCCAGGCGCTGTTTAAACAGTTCCTTTGCTTTGTTTTGGCAAGAATTTATTGTTACCATTTTCTTAAATAAAGTAGGGAGCTTTCGAGGTTGAGTAGAGTGTAGTTAACGTGCCACATGGAACGGCTTCTGGTGTTTTCCTGCCCCTGTGTGGGTGGATAAACCCCAGCGAGGGGTCCTAACAAACTCCCATGTTACCTGGAGAGCCTCTCTCCTCCTGATGTTTAAGTCTTATTTATTTAACTACTTTGACAGTTAATACACAGAAATAGATCCTAATCCAGGAAATACAAAAGGGTATGGAGTAAAAACATCTCATCTTCCCTGTTCTTCTTACACACACACACACACACACACGTGCCACACACACCACACACACCACACACACACCACACACACACACCACACACATTCCACACATACATGTCACACACCACACCACACATAGCACACACACCATATACATGCCACACACACACCACACACACCAAACACACGCCACACACATACCACACACACGCCACACACCATACCACACATCAGACACACACTACACCACACACACAGCACACACACATGCCACATGCACACATAAGTGCCCCCCACACAGCAATACACACCACACACACACATGCCACATACATACCACATACACACCAAAACGTCACACATATACACACCACAACGTCACACACATACACACACACACAGATGCCCACAGGGTCACTAGTCAATCATTTCTTTCTCAGGGACAACTAGTGTGAGTTGCTTCTTCCAAACAGTTTTTGCATAAAAAAGTAAATACGGGTGTGCATTCTTAACCCCCCATTCTTCTTTTTTTTTTCAGATAGCAAAACATCACCTTTATTACTGAGGGAGTCTGGGTTGGGATGGAGCTTTTAATTCTGCAAAATGGGCTTCCTACAACTACAGCCCAGAGCTGAACAGACTTGCCCTGCTGTTCACAGGCCCACATGGGGTGAAGAGAGGAAGCTCTGCTCCGTGTGGGGACAGGGAGTGAGATGAGCCCAGCGTGGCCAGTTTACCCAAACGTCCCTGTCAGAGAAATCGTTCTGATGCCAGAGGAAGGGTTTGGGAACCCAACAGTCGGCCTCGACCTACCCTGTCCTCTTACCAGGTTCTTGACTCCTCCACAGGAAAGAATTCAAGAACAGAGTCACAATAGAGAGTGAGAACAGGTTTAATGTAACGAATAAGAGATACAGACTTCACAGAGAGAGCGCAGCCTAGCTCCAGAGACTGAGAAGGGCCCCCACCACATTAACTCAAAAGTTAAGAAAAACACACTTAAAGTTCAGTACAGAGTGCAGGCTGGCTCGAGAGAGTGAGCAGCTGCTGCTGAAAGTAAACTTAACACAAGAGTAAAGCACACACACCACAGCCGGTGAAGTGCGGCTGGCCCCAGGAGAGTGAGCCCCAGCCCCGCCTTCTGCCAGGATTCCACGTTTACAGCTTCACTATCTAATACATATTCATACTGTCTAATGAATATTCAACCAGGGGGTGGTTCCCTGTTGTGTAACTCAGTCTTGCACATGCTCAGTTGGTCTTTTTTAAGGGCATCTTCATTGGTCAAATCTTATCACACACACCAGCCATACAAGAATATTCTGTGCTCTTTAGAATCTCTAGTGGGAAGGTCATTCAGTGAATAAACTCCCTTCCACTGAGCATGCTCAGTCTCTGGGGACATCTAAGACTGTGTAAACTTCTTTTACTGAGCATGCCCAGCCTGCACTCTGTTCTGAACCTTAAGTGAACTGGATTTGCATAAGCCAGTCCCTTGTAGTCTCAATTTCCTTGTGTTGGTGCCCAAAATAGGTCTAAGAAAATAGGTCTAACAAGCAACAGTAACTCTCCTCTAGGGGAGGGCCCAAGACCTTGGGGAATGGCTTGAAACTTAGCGGTGTGTCCTATAACCCAAAACCTGGGAAACTGAGCACCTCCTATCTCAGTTCTACCTGTCATCCCCACCCCCCATCTCCCACCCATCCTGGCCAGGAAGTGAGGAAGGGAACAGCAAGAGTCCAGGAGTGTTGCAGCATTGGATTCGCTCTGCACTGATGGAAGTGTCTGGAGCTGCTTAGCACCCCCGTTTCACAGTGGTTACTAACCAGGTGCCTCTTTAACACTAGATAACATATGGAAATAGTTTCCTATGGGGACATGAGCTCCTCTTCCTTGTCCCGTTGCTGCTCAGTTAGTGTCCTCTGTATGGATTCATCATTACTCAGCCAGTCTCTTCTTGGTGGGCATTTAGGTTCTTTCTGCCTTTTGCTCCGAGCGTGTGAGCATATTGGTAAAAAAAAAACCTTCCTAGAATTAAAATTGCTGGGTCAGAGGGTTTGTGTATTTGTAATTTGATAGATGCTCCTCAATTTGGTTTTATCTAATTTCCATATGGATTATTCATATAGAATGAGACAGATGAACGTGACATTGTGTGTTCTTTTATATTAGACCAGAACATGCATGCGATATGCTTTTAATTTGTCCACCTTGTAGAGTGGAAATTGTTTTCAATGAAATGCATACCTTCCGAGGCTGAAGAATATAATCTGTCCCATGGAAAACATCCAAACATTGAATGTGTGCAGAGCTTTCTTCCTACGGGTGTGTGTGTGTGTGTGTGTGTGTGTGTGTGTGTGTGTGTGTGTGTATGTCAACAGTAATATACTTTCTACTTCTATTGCTATCCTTTCTCTGAGTCTTTCTCAAAAACTCAGCAGAGAAACTAAGGAACTGCTTGCGGTGATAACAGTTAACAATACTGTACTGTATACTTGAAATTTGCTAAGAGGGTAGATCTTAAGTTTCTCACCACAAAAGAAAAGAAAAGGTAGCTGTGTGAGGTGATGGGTGTGCTAATTAGCTTGGTTGTGGTGATCATTTCACAATGGATACGTGTATCAAACCATCATGTTGTACACCTTAAGTAGATACAATTTTTATTTGTCAATTGTACCTTGATAAAGTGGAAAAAATTCTAGTGCCTCAAAAAATGCTTGAAACCGTCTGCAGCTCTCTGGCTCATCAACTGTTACCTCTCCCTAGTCAGCATTTGAATGCAGACAGTCGAAAAGAAAAAAAAAACCCTAAAATTATCCACTAACCAAGACTGAATCGTCTCCCTTACTCTCCACCACACCACAGTGGCAGTTTTATTTTGAATTGTGGAAATATATTTAATTTCAGTTACTTTAAAAAAATTTAATAGACTTTATTTTTTAGAGCCGTTTTTAGGTTTATAGAAAATTGGGCAGATAGCACAGAGGGTTACATATCCTGTCTCCTACACACGGTCTCCCCTTATTAACATCTCATATGAGTGTGGTGCATTCATTACGTCTATTGGATACATTATTAACTACAGTCCTCAGTTTACATTAGAATTTAGTTTTTCTGTTGTACAGTTTGCTGGGTTTTGACAAATGTGTAATGCCACGTACCTGCCATTACAGTAGTGTCCAGAATAGATCTACTGCCCTGAGAGCTCTGTGCTCTGCCATTTTCTCTCTTCACGCTAACCCCTGGCAAACACTGATATTTTTACTGTCTCCATAGCTCTGTGTTTCCCAGAATGTCCCAGAGTCGGAATCATAGCATTTGCAGACTTTCAAGATGGGAAAGACTTTCTTTCTCTTAGTACTATGCATTTTGGGTTCCTCCACGTCTTTTCATGGCTTGCAAGCTCATTTCTTTTAGCACTGTGTGATGTCCCATTGTTTGGATGTACCAGTTTGTTTGTTCGTTCATGTTAACAAGTGGCCAACTCACACATGGCATGCCGAACCACTCATCACCGAAGCATTAGAAAATCATCAGACCCAAGCACACTCCTTTCATGGAGGAATGATCCCAGAAGTGTCAGACTGTCCAGGGAGTCAGGGCCACAGACAGGAGGCAAGAGGTGAGGACCGAGAGTCACCGGGTCCTCATTTTAGACTTTAAGTTCACGTATGTTCTCCCAGACCACATAGCACCACTCACGTGCTTTTAAGCTTTAGGTAAGTAATGTCGTACCCAGCACATCACTTAGCAAAATGCTCTCTTTTATGGGGTGCTGCCTTCAAGGTTGTTCATGTTCATACATGACGCTCTGGTTACCCCGCAAGTTACACAGGATGGTATTCTGTGACTACGCCGCACTTGACAATTCTCCTAACCTACGAAAAGTTCCCAGAATCCTGGACTGTGGTTACCTCTAGGGAGAGAGCAGGGAATGGAATAGCGAGGGGTTCAACTGTATTTGTAATGTTTTATTTCTTTAAGCAAAACGGCTGAGGTCATTTGGGCAAAACATTAATTTGTAGGCACTTAGAGTCCCTCTGATACCAGGAGACTCAGCATGTCGCTGGGTCCTCTGCCAGGGTCTGGGATTTGGACAAGAAGAGGTCAACTTATCACTTGAAGAGATTGCTTAAAGGGATTACTTTTTTAAAATTTTTTTATCTTATTTATTACAACACATTTATTGAGATATAAATATCATAAAATTCATCCTTTTAAAGTATGTAATTCAAAGCTTTTCGTATATTCACAGATATGTATAACTTTAACCATCACCACCATCGTTCTAGAACATTTTCATCACTTCACAAAGAAACCCATACCCTTGAGCTATCACCCCATATCCTACTTCCCTATACCCCAGGTCCTAAGCAGCCGCCAGTCTACTTTCTGTCTGTAGGTTTCCCACTCTAGACATCTCACATGAGCGGAATCATGCACCACGTGGGCCTTTGTGCCTGGCTTCTCTCACTCAGCAATGTGTCTTCAAGGTTCATCATGCAGCAGCACCTATTGGAACTGCACCCCTTTTATGGCTGCAGATGTTCCGTTGTGGGATATTGGATGTGCTGTATTTGTTCGTTCATCCTTTGGTGGACATTTGGGTTGTTTCCACCTTTGGCTATTGTGACTAGTGCTGCAGTGAACATTTGTACAAGTTTTTGTCAGAACATATTTTTGATTCTTTTGCATAAAGAGCACTTTTTAGCACAGAAAAAAAACAGATTTGGGGCCTCACTTTTTGTGTGGCTAGTGCCTGGAGAAGAGCGAGCCTTGTGTGGCCGCCTCCAGAGCTCTGGTGTCCTGGGGAGTGCGAGGCTCGAGCAGCAGCACGCTGCAGGTGGGACAGTTGCATGGGCTCACGGAGAATCTCCCTCTTGTGCAGTTCGCCTCTACGGACCAAACTTCGAGCTTCAGGTTTACTCATCTCAGAGTAAGTCCTGGCACCCCGTGTGCCAGGATGACTGGAGCGGTGGGACAGTTGCATGGGCTCACGGAGAATCTCCCTCTTGTGCAGTTCGCCTCTACGGACCGAACTTCGAGCTTCAGGTTTACTCATCTCAGAGTAAGTCCTGGCACCCCGTGTGCCAGGATGACTGGAGCGAGAGCTACGGGAGAGTGGCCTGCAACGACATGGGCTACGGGTGAGTATGCACCACAGCCCAGGAGGGACGGCCCGCCCGAGTGATGGCAGCAGACAGCAGCCACTAAGAAAGGGTGCTGCACTCTGCCTCCCTGTGCACATGTGACATGCTCCCTGCCCCCTCCCACCTTGGCTTCTCTAGACTCCAGGTTACTCAGGACTGCCGGGTGCAGGGGTGCAGGCCGAGGGCATTGGTGGCTCTTTTCTTGAGGAGCCTGTGAGCCAGGGCTGGCCCATTGCTCCTCTCCACTCCCTGGTGGGGGCGGGGCCACAGGTGGGGAAAGCTGGGTTGAGGTCAGCAGGGGCAAATCCTGTGCAGTTTGCACTATGTTTGGGAGCCATTGAAGGCTCTTGAGCAGGGGAGAGAATCGATCATCAGATTTATACTTTAAAAAATTCATTCCTGCATGCAGCTCCTAGGGAAGGTGGGAAGGGTTGGACCATAGTGTCCCCTCCAGGTGATTCCTGGCCAGGGGCTGACCAGCATCGTTTGGGAAAACTTGGTGGCCCTCAGGCCTTGGGGAAAGGGTTGTATTATTTTATTGCCATTTTCTCTTCCATAGGGGTGTCCCCACATGATTCCTATGACAGTTTAGGGTGTCCTGTGTGCCCATTTTCAAATGAATTGCCACTTGATAAGGAAGTTGGCATCTAAGCTAGTGTCAATGGCTGTTTTTCTCATCTAGTTTGGGTTAGGATAAACACACCATGAAAAATAAGAAAGTATAAGTACATGTAATGTAACAAAATGTATAGATGTTAAAGTGTCCCCTGTTATAAAATTCCATTAGGTTCCTGAACTGCGATGGGGGCTTTACTATGTAATCCAAGCCTGAGGTTTAGAGATGGCATTGTGAAGTATTTCACTAGCTTAGATGCCAACTAAGATCAAAAAATGGTTATAATATAGTGTTGTTTGATTCGAACTAGTGATTTTATTTTCCAGAATGCTAAGGTTTTCCCTCTTACTCTGAACATCATAGAAGTGAGATATTATGACATACCATAGGATTTGTGATTGCTTATGACTTACTAAATAAGGGTTTCTGTCTTTTTTAGGAATAGTTTTTATTCTAGCCAAGGAATAGCAGATGACAGCGGGGCAACTAGCTTTTTGAAGCTGAACACAAGTGCTGGCAATGTTGATCTCTATAAAAGACTGTACCAGACGTAAGTGCGGATTTCTTTTTTCCTTTAAAAAATTCTGTAATGTGGACGATCAGGAGACACCGTGGGAAGTCACTGTCCTGAGCCTGATTTCTCTAAGCTGCCAGTCTGGGTTTGGAGATTAGAATCTGCCCAGGTCTGGTTACTGTAAGCAGCTCTTGGTTTATTCTCAGGACATAGCTAAGGTTTATTTATCATTTTGTTTTTGACTCTGACATCTGCCCTCGTTTGTACTGGAGAATATTATAAAATTGAAATCCACCTTTATTTTTCTTCTCTCTCCAAACATCTAGGGTTGTGTACCTCCTTGTGTCAGAGTATAGCACGGGGAATCCCAGAGACTATCTCAGGTTCCAAGTGGGATGCCCAACTCATCCTGGTTTGCTGGGAACTTTCCTGGTTTCAGCATCAAGTCCTGCTTCCCAGGAATCCTCTCTGTCCCAGGCAACCAGGATGGCTGGTCCTCTTGGCCCCGACCCGTGATCAGCAATGTCTGGTGATACTGCATGAGGGGTGGGCAGCGTTCTTGGGGCCTAGGAGTGAGTGGCTAGTTCAATCCAGCAAACGTTTTCTGCACATTAAAGCTGACTTTTGGCTAGGGGCAGGTCACAGAGTGTCCAGCCGTGATCAGCAATGTCTGGTGATACTGCATGAGGGGTGGGCAGCGTTCTTGGGGCCTAGGAGCGAGTGGCTAGTTCAATCCAGCAAACGTTTTCTGCACATTAAAGCTGACTTTTGGCTAGGGGCAGGTCACAGAGTGTCCAGCGGGTAGAAGTGAACTCAGCCAAGGGTCGCAGGATAGATGCTAGAAGGTGGGCTTAGAAGACTTACTTTGTTCTACATATGTTTAAAATGTTTGCATTCTTCCCAGGGGCATTGCTGTCATCTGAGTGTTTTCTGTTGTGAAAGTTGCACAGTGTCTTTTGCACATCAGCGTTCCCACCTCCTAGCTCCCTGTCACTCACCACAAGGTGGCTGGCCATCCCCGCCCTGCCTGCCAGGTGCCAGGTGCTACCTTTTGATAGAGGATGAACTAATCACCGGCCCCACCTTTCCTCTTAGTGGGAGGCTGGGGCGGGTATGCGTTCCTGGTGGCCGCTGGCTGAGGTGTCTGGGGGCGCTGATTTCCGGCAGCCACAGCCTGGCTGTCCTTGGGAATGTGACAGGGTGAGTCTAGTGTGGAGGGCTGTGCAGGGCCAGGTGTACCCATCAGAACAGTGGGGCTGTGGTTTGCCTGCCAGAGGAGCTAAACACAGCTGCCTGGGCTCTTTGTAAGTGCTGAGTGGTTCTTTGTCTTCCTGGGTTACTGAGCTGGTGGGAGCAGGGAGGGGAAGGCTGCCATCCCCTGGCAAGAGTCTTGGGAGCGCACAGGGCGCCGGAGGGTTGGAAGGTAGAAGAGCAGGTCATTGTCTGCTGCGTCCCGTGGCAGGGCGGGGACAGCCCTCCCTTCCCTCTCTGCATGCAGAAGCTGCCTTTGGTGCCTGGGTCTGTGGGCTGGGCCTCTGGCCAGGCTCCTGTGAGGAGTGCTACACGGTGTGCCCTATGTGTCTCTACAGACCTTCCAATTCTTAGGAAACATCTTCTCTTGAAGGAAATGTGTCTTTGCAGGCATAAGGAGTGCTACACGGTGTGCCCTATGTGTCTCTACAGACCTTCCAATTCTTAGGAAACATCTCTTGAAGGAAATGTGTCTTTGCAGGCATTGTCAGTGCCCCACAGCTAGAGGCCACCAACCAGGAGCACACCTGTGGCCACCGGGAAACCAGGGCATCTCAGGAGCAGGGTGCCAGGGGGCACTTACCGTGGGACCTGGGCTTGCTCTGGGTGGTTCTGGGGGGTTCAGAGCAGCAGGTTCTGCCCCGGGCTGGATACTGGTGGGAGCGGGGGCTTCCGTGGCTGGCCACCTTATTATCAGTTTTTCTAGAAGGTGGTGGGAATGAAGCCAAGCCTATGCTGTGACTGGTGAGGCAGCAGCAGTCCTCAAGTC
The DNA here is from genome assembly GCF_000696425.1 of Galeopterus variegatus. NCBI lineage: Eukaryota > Metazoa > Chordata > Mammalia > Dermoptera > Cynocephalidae > Galeopterus > Galeopterus variegatus. Next base: position 497,866 of record NW_007726779.1, on the reverse strand, counting down.
AGCGGATGGGAGACGTGAGGGCGTGGTTCTGTGGTCAGGACCGGTTCCATTCTGTCTATCAGATATGATTTCGCAGCAGGCTGTGTATTGCTCCACCTCCATCACAGAGGGTCTGGTCTCATGCTGATGCTCATGGTCAGCAGACCCCGTGGCCTGGCCAGCGGTGCCGGCGGCTCTGTGTGTCAGGAGCAGCTTCTCACCTCCCTGGTATATGGGGGAAACATCACCATGCGACAGGATGCATCGACAAGTTATGTTTCCTCTGTCACCTGGAGTGTTTGACTCCCAAATGAGTAACTGTCATTTCTCCTCTGCTCCCAGGCAAATTATAGGTTTTGTTGCTTTTTATGCTGTAAGTGTAAAGCAGTTGCACGAACCCACACGTTTCCAAGTGGCTTCCTTACAAAATTAGAGGATGATTTTAAATTCCAAGAATAAAAAAAAACTAACATTATTGCATGCTACCGTCACAACTACCCTGTGAGTCGGTACAGTTACTGATAGGCACAGAGAGGTTAAGTGACTTGCCTAAGGTTACACGGCTGGGATTTGAGCCTGGTACTTTGTCTCAGTGTCTGCTCTTTGCCACTGTCCCCTATATAGATTCACTTACCTCATTTCAGTCTTAGAAGGGGACCTTCTACATCTGGGGAGACAGGACAGAGAAAATGAAGGAAAATATTCATTTCTAAGTATTTGAGTCAGGCGTCTCCTCATTTATTATAGTAATCGGAATTTCCCTTTGTCTTTTTTAGTGACTCCTGTCCTTCAAAAACAGTGGTTTCTTTACGCTGTATAGGTGAGTTCTGTCTTGATTTTTCATTTTATATTTCCAGCTAGGAAGCATTCCACACCCACAGACGAGTAATTCCCGGTGTCTCTGGACGATGTGGAGACAGGAGGATGGGGGCAGTGGCTGGTGCTGTCCAGGCTCTCGCTCGGTCCCAGCAGCTTCTCCTCTGAATGCCCATGTCCTGTGCTTCAAATGCCTCAGCCTGGACTCAGGGGTTTCCCACAGGCGACAGGCCACCTCAAGAAACTGAGACACCCTGTTCTTTGTGCCACCCTACTCACTCTCACCCCTCATACACCCACTCACCTCCCTCACCCCCTCCCTCACCCCCTCCCTCACCCCCTCCCTCACCCCCTCTCTTACCCCTCCCTCA
>NW_007726779.1:478002-495700 GCF_000696425.1 Galeopterus variegatus | reverse complement strand
TCGCCCCCTCCCTCGCCCCCTCCCTCACCCCCTCACTCACCCCATCACTCACCTCACTCCTGCCCACTAACCCTCACAGTCCCATTCCCACCTTGATTTCCTTTGATGTTTAAGAATCTTGGGGCCTCTGAGCATTGCCAGTCCCTCTGGGACTCAAGGAGGCCCCAGGGTCCTTGGTCATCCAGAACTCCCCCCAACATGAGTTTTGGGAGACCCCCTTGGCATCACCCATGTGCCAACTGGAAGTTGTCTGATGAGGCAGCAGAAGAGGTGCTTTCTTGTGGGGGGGAGAAGGGGCCGGATGAGCGTCCTCTTCTCCCATCTACCAAAAAGGGACTGGAATAAGTTCTCTCCGTCAGACCCCAAATGAAAGGGAATGAGAGGGGAGAGGGGGTAGGCGAGAGGGTAATGGTCTGCCCCAGCCAGACAAGACTGGGACAGCTGTGGGCATTGGGGTTGTCTAGGGGCCCCTGCTTCCTCTCAGAACTGCTGCTATGCCTGTCGCCCTTAGAGTGCGGAGTCAGCTCCAAGTCGAGCCGCCAGAGCAGGATCGTGGGTGGTGACAGTGCCAGCCTGGAGGAATGGCCCTGGCAGGTCAGCCTGCATGTCCAGGGTGTGCACGTCTGCGGAGGCTCCATCATCACCCCTAAGTGGATCGTGACGGCTGCCCACTGCGTGGAAGAGTAGGTCCCCATTGCGTGATCTGCAGCTCCAGTGTCCTGTGTGTGAGCATAGAGAGGGTGCGTCAGTGCAGGGGACATGCATGGCACGTGGGTCTGAGATGTCTCCAGCATGTCCTGTGCCCAGACTCCTCTCAGCCCCGCTTGAAGCCCCTGCCCTCCTGAGGTCCCATATCTTGGAGGTCCTCCCAGGGGAGGGCACATGTGCCGCTCAGGACCTCACACTGTCCTGCCGGGAAGTCTCTGGGGTTGAGCATCTCTGGCCATGACATCGCCCATGCAGATGGGTGGGAAGGGGTGAGGGTGGCCATAATTTATCCTATTAGCTCCTGTGGTAGAAGTGGCCTTCCATCTTCTTTTTCTTAAGCACACAGTTTTTGGGGTCACATGCCTTTATTGGAGGAAGCCTCACTCCACAGGTGTGCTTTCTGCTTTAGAGTGAGGCTGGGCATGGCCGTCTCCTGACCCAGCCATTCTCTGACTGTGTGGCCTTAGACAGTTCATGCAGTGTCTCTGATCTGTGGCATTTATAAGACTCCTCCTGTCTTCCTTCCCACCCTTCCCACCCCAGATACTCAGGGCTCTCTAGGAGTTGGGATTCTCTTAAAAGGGAAAAAAGTAAAGGAAATACCTCAATTAATATTGGACTTCAAGTCTGTTCATCAGTACACCTTTATTAAGCATCTACCATGCACCACGTAATGCTCTGGCATTTAAAGGTAAGACCCAGTCCTGCCATAATGGCGTTAAAGCCTCAGGGAGGGGTCTAGGCCCGATGTGTGACAGGATTCCTGAGCAGAGTTTACATGTAGAAGGACCCATCCGTGGGAGATGGGGTGTGTCCAGCATGGTCCTCAGGGTCCAGCCACACTGTTGGCTTTTTGGCCACTGCCATGTGTGTGTTTTTTCTATGCTATGTCACCTGGACACGTTAATTATGTATTTCTAGAAGCAGAGCTAGCAAATGTTCCATTCTTAAGCAGCACAACTTCCAGAGTGGAACTTCTGGCCTGTTGGAGGGAGGGGCCTGGCAGGGGCAGAAAGTGGAAGTGCGGGACAGTTGGGATCTGGATTTCTGGCCAGGATGGCAGTGGTGCCAGGCCCTCTGCCTGCCTGTGGGAGGGCCAGGGAGACCATTGCCCGAGGCCTGCAGTGAGGCCAGCCTGGCTCATGGCGTTTCTCTTCTTAAAACAGATAGAATGAAGCCAGTGTGTCTGCCCAACCCAGGATTGATGCTGGAGCCGGAGCAGGACTGCTGGATTTCTGGGTGGGGTGCCACCTACGAGAAAGGTGAGGCCTCGGCACGCAGGTCTTCAGAGCACATGGAAGGGGGCACTGGGTTTGGAAGTGTGAGGTCCAGGCTTTAATCCTGGTTCAGTGACTGGATGACTTTGAGCAATTCACCTAGTCTTTGTGCCTCAGTTTCCCCATCTGCTAAATGGGAAAAATTGTGCCCACCCTACCTAACACACCATGTTCTTATTAGGATCAAATGGGACAGTGGGTGGAAACTGCTTTTTGAAGCATAAAGGCTGTATAACTGTAAGAGGTGTAGCACCCTCTGGGTTTGCGTTCCTTGTTACTAAGGGCTGCCCTGGAAGTCCCTCTTTGCCCTTTTGACAGCTGAGTGACAATAGACTTGGTGCACATGGGCTTCCATGACCTGAGACAGCAAGCTGTAGCCTGCCAAAGCCTTTGTCCTTCCGCCCTGATGACCACAAAGAGGAAGAAGGAACTAGACTCCCCTGGCGCGGCCTTGCTCCGTTTCCTTCAGTTATAATTTGCATTCCTCTCAGAGAATGTTTTTCATATGCAAGGCTCCTGGCTGTTTCATTTTGTGGAGGGTTGAAAGTGCTTAGCGGTACAAAGGTTCATGTCATATACTTGTTTACATCCATCTTCTAAAAAGCATTTAGGGCACACCTACAACAAATCCTTTAAAACAAGAAAAACCATAAGGGCTGGGTGATTTGGGGGGAGAATTGGAGGCAGTAGTGGGGGGGGTGCATCCTGGTGCCTTGTGTAAGGAGACTTACTGCAGTTGAGCTGTACACGTGAGCGAGTCTTCTTGGCAATCAACAAACACGTGTGGCACCCATGATGGGTGGGTGCCAGCTAGGCACTGGGAGTACTGCAGTGAACAAAGACAGACAGACATCTGTGCCCTCAGGATCTTCACCCCTCTTGTGGATGTCAGGGGGCAGGTTGTGGTCAGGAGAGGGCTTGGTGTGATGATGGACTGAGGGAGGGGAGAAGGGAGGAGAGAGGGGACATAGTGTGTGTGGTGGTCTCAGCGAGGGGAGTCCACTCTTCCTGTGCGAGCTGCTGGCAGCACTGAGAGCTCAATGATGTCCCTCTGTCCTTAGGGACGACCTCTGACGTACTGAATGCTGCCATGGTGCAGCTAATTGAGCCCCAGACATGTAACAGCAAATATGTCTACAATAACATGGTCACGTCAGCCATGATCTGCGCAGGGTACCTGCAGGGGACCATTGATTCCTGCCAGGTAATTCCAAGTTTTTATTCAGCCTTTGGGCTTTGTAGCTCCTACTGAGCCCTGAGTGAGAGACCCGTGGGGCCAGGGGAGCATCCTGGGGACACGGAGCCACCTCGGGTGGCTGTGGGGAGGATGGTGCTAACACAGCGGAAGCTTTGGGTGGCAGAAACGAGTACTACCCCCCAGTTCCACTTGCCACAGCTTCCTCTGCAGAAACTTCCATGAGAAAAGTGTCAGTGGGACAGAAATGAGTATTGTGACTATCTTAAACTATGAACAGCAATTTCTTTAGTAACTGGTAGCTGGGATAGACTGGAATTCGTCCCCGGTACAGTCTCCTTTGGGGATTGGGTCCCTATCACCACTGGAACCCCAGCCCACTTGTAACTCACATTGAGATGCACCCCGCTGCCCACCCCTCTCTGTGCACAGTCGGTGGTGAGCGTTGGGTTGTGACTTGATTTTCTGCTCTTGGTAACTTGCTGTGTCTCCCAGGGTGACAGTGGAGGGCCTTTGGTCACTTTGAAGAACAACGTCTGGTGGTTGATTGGGGACACAAGCTGGGGGTCCGGCTGCGCCAAGGCTAACAGACCAGGCGTGTATGGGAACGTGACAGTATTCACAGACTGGATTTATCAGCAAATGAGGGTAACTTTTCCGTCCTCCTTCAGACTGAGTTTTCTGCCTCCTCGAGCCACAGCCGGATGTCTGCAGGCGTGGCCTTCCTGCAGGAAGCTGACCGCTTGGCAGCAGGGCAGACCCTGTCTCCCACGGCCACCAGGTTGCTGTGGGGTTGCTCCCCACCCCTCCGGGGCTGCCCACCCCACTGCCTGGCACCACTTGCATGTGCCCGCTGGTGCTTGGATGCAAAAACTGCTACCGAGCCAGGGCTCGCTGCCCGATGCACACAGAAGTCAGTGGTATGGTGCGGGGTTTTGAGGAAAGAAAAAGGCTTTACTGCCAGGCTGACCAGCAAGGAGGCAAGAGGCAGGGCTCATCCCTGATCCAGGGGCGGGCAGGTTTTAAAGGGTTTGTAAAGGGCAAAGAACTGGGCAAAAGTTGATTGGCTAGCTCTGAGCCAGCCATACGACTAGGTAAAAGTTGATTGGCTAGCTGTGAGTCAGTCATACGACTAGGCAAAGGCTGATTGGCTAGCTCTGAGTCAGTCATACGACTAGGCAAAGGCTGATTGGCTAGCTCCAAGTCAGTCATACGACTAGGCAAAGGCTGATTGGCTAGCTCTGAGTCAGTCATACGACTAGGCAAAGGCTGATTGGCTAGCTCTGAGTCAGTCATACGACTAGGCAAAGGCTGATTGGCTAGCTCCAAGTCAGTCATACGAGTAGGCAAAAGTTGATCGTACGCTGTCTTCCTTCCTTTTCTGGCTTCAGGAAAAGCTCCGGTGATTCAATTCCCAGCTTTTTAGTTCTGTAGATGGGAGATATTTGGTACCCCCGGTGCTCGAGGTCGTCCGGAGGGCAAGGCCCTTCTTACTGCCCTTGCTCAGCTTACATCCTGCGAGATAACTCCTAAAACCACTTGAGAGGGGGAGATAGAACCTGTTTGAGCTAGTTTAGGTAGTTTCAAAATCTGGGTCTCAGCTTGCATGAGCCTCCTTTGGGCTCTGTTGACCACACTTAGTTCTGGCCTACCTGACCTGGTTAACCCACCCAGACCTTGTCCAAGCAAACTTTGGGTGGTGGCAGAGAGCCAAGGGAGGGGTCGTGCCCGTGTCCCTCCTTTTCTGGGGCTGTGGTGTGGGTCCTGGGCAGACCCCAGGTCAGAGGTTCAGGCGCAGCTGGAGTTCTCTGGAAAGGTTGGGAGGAGAGCAAAGTCCCAGGGAGCCCCCATGCTCCCGTCCCCCAGAACTCCCGGCCTGACTCGCGCTGCTTAGCAGAGCCCTGGCCTTGGGCAAAGACCACATCTTCCCATCTCGGGACAGCAGCTTTCTCAGATTTCTGCTCCTTCTAGGGCTGGGCTTCTGGTGAAAGAAAAGATCCTATTTCATCTCCTCTCAAGTCTCCCAAGTGCCCAGTTTGTTGATGGAGGGGCAGGACCAGGGGACATTGCCCCCCAGGCCCAATCTCTGTCTCCCTCAAAATGAAATCATGGGTCCCAGGACCTTTGAGTGACCACGGGGCTCTGGACAGCCCTGGCCTGGTGAAGGGCCGAGCACTGGTAATAGGCAATCCGCTGTCCTGCTCGGGGTGATGAGGCAGGAGAAGCCAGCGGGGCAGGGTGGGCTCAGGAGGGGAAGGGCGGGCTATCTCTGCAGTGTGGAGACAGCAAGGAGCAGGGTGCGTTTAGGGACTGCAGGTGCTTCAGCGTGGCCATCATGTGGGAGGAAAGGGCCGAGGGCCAGGAGAGACAGCAGGGCAGAAAGCAAGGACTCTGCTAATTACACACTTGAGGTATGTTAGTGGCCAATGTCAAGCTGATTTTCCTGGACAGAGGCCTGTATTCCAGTTGTGCTAAGCCGTTTGCCTCCCCAACACCTAGTGCCCTCCAGGCATGGTCAGCCTGACTGTTTGACCTGCACACTAGATAAAAAATTGTGCCTTTGTGCTGTTAAGATTGCTTATTTGATTTATAATGCCTCATGTCAATAGAAAATAATATTTGTTTTGTTTTGTTTTTTTCCATATAGGCAAACAACTAATCCATATGGCTTTTGTCCTTGACATCATTTCACAAAACAATGAAGGGCTGATTTTTGATTCCCGGTGCATGATGTATTACTAGAGATGATTCAGAGGTCCTTTCATTTTTATTAAATAGTGAACTTGTCTGACTTTGGCACTTTCCGCCATTGTGTGCAGGCCACAATGAGCTCCCCTACCCCGGGCCTATTCTCCCTGACCCCTTCTTCAAAGGGGTGACTGGCCCAGCTGGGTGTGGGCACCTTGGGACAAGTGCAGTGGGGAGGGGAGGAGGCTGCCCTGTGGGGGTCTTTTTTCTGAGCCTGTTCTGGGGGCCACTTTTGGATGAGCCTGGAGCTGTGACCTCTCAGCTGCTGGACGGCTTGAGAAGGAAAGGGAGAAAGCTGGAGGAGAGACCTTCAGGGTTTGCCCTCTGGGGCCACCACCAGGGGAAGGCCACCCATACGGCCCTGGGCCTGGCCCCTCTACCTGGGGATCTTGCTGATCATTTCTTAGTACCTTAGTAGCCCTGGACAGACGGTGGTTGAAAATAAAGGGACCAGTCCTTCATGGGTGGTAACATGACAGTCACTTGTAAAGGCAGCAGAAATCTTTTTTTCTTCTCGTGAGGCTGAGTGCGTAGACGGAGCCCTGGGAAGCGGAGAATCCTTGGCAAAGGTGCTTGCCCGGCCTCTGCTGGTGCAGGTCTCACTGCTGCACTCCGCCCTCCTCCCAGCCTCCCCCAGCCTCCGTGGAGATTGTGCACACCCCTCGGTCCTGGCACTGGGCTGAGTCGAGCACTGTGCTGACCCTCTTCAGGCCTGCTAATCACATGGAAATCGAGGTCACTGGGGAAATCAGGGATGCGCAATTTAAGATGCACTGTTTCTGTGTCCTGTTTCTGCATGTTACTACCTCAGTGCTCCTGGAATCTTGGCTTGGGATGCCTCTGAGTCGCTCACTGGCATTTGCTCTTTGAAGTTATTGCCATCCTTGCTGAGTGTGAGCAGTGGTGTATTTGAGCTGCTTTTACACAATGACTGGCTCCTAATTTAATGTTCTGTGAGTGAATGTGCTGAAGACAAGCGCCGTGCTGGTGACAGAGAAGACAGAAGTGTTTTGGACTTCCTGTGGCCCCTTCCCGTGGCCGTGGTTCCCACCGGAGGGAAGAGCCATCTGCTGTTGCCGAGCGCAGATGCTGGGACTGAGAGCTGCTCTCCTGTGGTCTTGCCTCCTCCCCAGGCACGCTGGTTTTCAGGAATGAGATGAAAGATTCTACTGCTAGGACTTCACCTTGAAACGGGAGTTTGTACAGTCCCATTCACAGGGTGCTTCTGTCCCACGTGCCTCTGTGGGCAGCAGCATCCCCAGGGCTCCTGCAAATGCACAACACTGAGGGTCCTGCTCCCCAAGCCAGGTAATAAAAAGCGTTGTAATGGTGAAAACGTGTTTCTTTTCTAGCACTTTTTATTTATGTAACCAACAGTTTGTCTTCTCTTTTATGTCTTTTTTAAGCTGTAAAATTCAATTGTGAAATATTGTACAAATAAATTATACAGTTTTTTTCCAAGTATTTACTAAGTCTTTGGTACTCTGCCTGGTGAGCAGACTCAGCCTGTGCGGGAAGGACGTGGGGCTGCCACAGTGTGGCTGAGGGGCCGGGCTGGGAGTCCACTGCTGGGTCCCATCAGCTCCTGAAGCCTGTCCTGTTGGAGATGACCCTCAGTGACTCCGGAATGGCCACTGCCTGGGGTTCCCGCCTCTCCCAGATTCAGACCTCGAGAGCCAACAGTCTTCTGACCTCTCTGCCCAGTGTCTCATGTCCTCAGATCCAGCCTGTCCAAAATTTAGTCTAGCATTTTGTGCCCTAAAGATTTCTTCCTAAAGTCCCTATTATTAGTTCATGGGGGCAGAGACGCGTCCTCAGGTAGTATTACCCCAATGCCCTGTAGTTGGGACTATGGGAGGGATAGAAAGTGGATGACCTTTCCCTTCTTGAGAACAGAAATTTGTCCTTCTTAGCAGTCCTCGATACGTGACAAGTGGTTGGAAAAAATGACTGGTGATTGGCTTCATCATGTCATAATGTGTCAAAAGCATGGAAAAAAGGTAAAAAAGAAAGTAAAAAAAGTAAAGCAAAAATTTTTTTATTAGATAATATTGGTAAATATAATTGATTCTCATTATTTGCTGGAGCTGTGGGTCTGTAAAGTCATCATGAATGCTGAATCAGGAATACTGGGGAAAAGAGTTAAGTTCCGTGAGCCTCTGATCGCAACATTTTCATCAACTAATGAATATATAAGCTTGTTTTATGTGTGTTTCTGTTTAAAGGCCCCTTATTTAATATATAATGTTGATTTATCAACATTGAGCTCACATTCAGCAGCCCTATAGCCCAGCCTACATAAAGCTTCTCTAACACATTTCTTCCCTAAGAGACATCAGAGCTTTTTGATGCTTAGGACACTAGACAGCACTTCATCAATACACTTGGGGCCATTTTAAACAGAGAAATCAACAAAAAGTACAAAAATTCAGAAAACATGGCACTGAATGGACTGTGAAAAGGACACTGTTTATGGTAGGATTGCTGGAACGGGGCAGAGCGGCCCCCACTGGACCTCAGCTGGGAACGTACACATTGGGTGACTCAAACTTTTCACTACGGTGTGCATGTCCATGAGAGTGCTGCTGGTTGACTTTGGAGTTCCAAACAAATTTTAGCAAGTAGGTGAATTCACAAGGGATTGCAAATAATGAGGATCGACTGCATACCTAAAATGTCCACATGAGCAAAGCAGTTGATATTTTTTTCAGTTATACTTTTCATATTGGAAAATGATTTTACTTTTGGATGAGGCTGCTTTTACTGAAAAGGATAGCCGGGAAGCTAAGAGATTAGGGAAATATTGACATTTTTGTATTTAAACATTTGTAAAAAGCCATAAGTTAATTTGCTTAATATAAATGAACCCCAAATGCTAATTAGAATAAAGCGCTCATGGGTGCTGGTCACGTGGTCTCCTCACAGCTGGGTGAACAGGTGAGCCTCGGTGTTGGAGTGAATGCTGCCTTGATGGGGCCCTCTCGCAGAGTTGCAGGGTACAGTCTTGCCTTACACTCAGATCCCTGGTGTGTTCCAGCTTGCTCTTCTGGTTCTCCTGTGGCTCACCCGATCATGCTCCTATTTCAGAGTTTTTCTCTTCAGGCCAAAGCTCTCACCACAGAGGACAGCCACACCCACCCTGGCTGGAGTTCAGTCCCATGGCCACTGCCCTGTGCTGCTTTGACACAAAGAGAGGGTGATGTATTAAGATGATCCAGCATAGTCCACAACTCAGATTCCTGGTGCGCCCAGCGTTTTAAGACAGTGCTGGAATTTATACTATTTCTAAAGTAATGTTGAAAAAAATCATTCATATAACAGCGAACTCCCTTTAAATGAATTGATCCCATGACTATTGGTGTCTGAGTCCCCCACAAGCTGGACAGCTCATGCAAGACATCCTCTTTGCTGTGATTAAAGAGACTGATCTGATAACCGCCTGAGAACCCACCGAACTACTCAGACAGTTGGGTCTTTTTTCCCATGCAGGAAAAAAAAAGTGGGAATCTGACAGATCGAAAGCCAAGATGTGTTGTTTCTTTTCTTGTGTTTCTTGCTGCCTGGTGGAGAAGATCTGCCACTCCGATTTGATTCCCTTCCTCCGAAACAAAAACTGCTGTCTGGGGACTTTTCTGCTTGGTCGGCTATTTTTGTCTTTGCTTTTTGCTTGAGGAGGATAGTTATAAACACAGGTGCTCCCCAGCATCTCAGAAGATAGTCATGGATCCAGAACACCATTTGAATGAGGTTTATACCTGGTCTCCTCTCATCTCCATTCTCCTCCCACAGCATTTAGTAAGCACTGGCAGCATGCCAGACCCTGTGTTCTGGAAAACTGGGGCTTTCTATTTCCATCTGTTCGGTTCTCTCTGGGACCTCTCCTTGATCTGCTCCAAACTCAACCCCATCCTATGGGGTCTGTCCAAGTGTGAGCTAACAGTATGATGCCCACCACACTGAGAAGGTATCCTGAGACCAAAGAACGAAGCGGACAACTCCATACGGTTTACAAGGAATTTATTATTATTATTACTATTGAGGGTGATAACTGGCAGGGATCGGGGAGAGTGGATCCATCGAGTGCTGTGCAGCTGCTTTCTCCACACCCCGAGGGGCAGGGTGAGAAGCTTGTAAGGGACTTAGAGACAAAAGTGGAGCTGTGCCAAAGACAGAAATCCCAGGTGCCCTGCAGCCTCCTGCTGCTTGTCTTTGGGGTTGCCAGTGTCACTCCCCTTCTTACAAGCACAGTGTTCTGTTCCCTGTCCCTTCCTCAGTTTTATTTAAGCGACTTGTGTAGGGGGAAAACTGTAACCATTGAAGCCAGAGCCCTGAAGGCCTCGAGGATGGAGTGAGCTCTGACCAGCATTCCTACAGGGTCAGCTGAGCCCCAGACCTATCCAGAGTCAGGGTCCGTGAGTGGACATCCTTGGCATTCTAGTATATTCTGTACAGGCAGATGGACCTTCAAGCTGGTGCTACAGAGCAGGCAGCAGAAACTGGAGGTGAGGGTCCTGATACTGTTCCTACAGGGTCAGCTGAGCCCCAGACCTATCCAGAGTCAGGGTCCGTGAGTGGACATCCTCGGCATTCTAGTATATTCTGTACAGGCAGATGGACCTTCAAGCTGGTGCTACAGAGCAGGCAGCAGAAACTGGAGGTGAGGGTCCTGATACCAGTGCTGCCCCTCGTGTGTGGGAGGTGGGGGAGGGGCAGTTCAGCCACTTGCCTTAACCCCGGGGCCCCCACTGAGTGGAGAAGACACACAAGGAGGTCTCCATGGCTCTCTCTGAGTTCTGAACCCCTGGAACGAGGGACAACTCACTTCTCCCATGACAGGACTAGGTAGGACAGGCCTGGGGGAACCTCAGACTCTTGTTCCTTTTGGCCAGAAGGAAAGTTTTTGTGAGCCTGGGTGGGTCCCCAGCAGGTTTCCTCTCCCAGTTAAATTCCCCTTCTCTAGAGCAACTTTCTTCCTCCATCCTCTTTAGGTATCACTAGGAAAACTGTCACAATAGCACAGCAGAATCCTATGCAACACTTTGACACCGCTGACTGTTCCTTAAGGGCAGTGGAAGATTGACAGGAGAGGGTTGGGGGAGGTGGCAGGAAGGGACGCCTTGTAGTGGAGACGTTACTCAGGCCAGCCACAAGGGGGCGCCCGCCGCAAGGAAAGGGCCTGCCTCCTGAGGCTCACCTACTCCAGGAAGGGATGGCCTGGCTACGTCCATTAAAGGGACAGGCACCTAGTGCTGAGTTATGGATACTTGCACTGCCTGCCCATCCTTATTCTTACAGAAGCCTGTGAGTACTGGTGTGGTCTTTCTTTCAAGCGCGAGGCAAACCTGTTGGCTCCTGCTAACTCCCAGTGGCTCTGAGTCAACTGCAGGTGGATAGTGACTGCCTGGAGACGTGAAAGCACGGCCAGGCCATGGCTGTTGACCTGGACTGTGCAATGCCCATCGCTCTGCTGCATCCTCTCTTTTAAGTAAATTCTGTTTGTCCCAAGGGATTTGCCTCATAGAGTCTCAGGAACCAGAAGTGGTCTGGGAGTGAGGGTGTGGATGGGAGGGGTCGCTAGTCCAGCCCCACCTGACAAGCAGGTGTCCAGCTTGGCCTGAGGCCCTCCCCTGCCCGTGAGCTTACAGCTCCTGAGGCAGCAGCCATCCCACCCCCAATGTCTCTGTAGAAAGTACCCCCATGCCTGTGCTCACTGGTCCTCACACCTCCCCTCTAATCAGCCCCTGGCCTTCTCTTTTCTAGGCTCAGGTGTTCGTGACTTTCCACTCTCCCTTTAAAGTACATGGTGTCGGGTCCTCTCCTGTCCCCTCCATCCATAGCCCACTGTTCAATTTCCTGCCCTTGAGCCCACGTGGCCTTGTGGCCCCGCAGCAGCCCTGACTTGGAGCCACGGTTCTCGGAGGATCAGGTGTAGGGTGCAGCGGCGTGTCTGCAAGCTTCCCCTCTCCCCCTGCTAGAACAGAGAACAGTCAGGAAGCCACGGTTCCTTCCATTAACTTCATGGTTAATATTCCACTTTCGCGGCTTCCCAGACCCCTCCCCAGCCAGAGCATCTGCATGCAAAGTCCTGCTGGCACCTTTTCTTCACCAGCACCTGTAGTTTTCCAACTCCATGCTAGGTACCCAGTGACTAAACCAATAGGACACTTGATCAGTGAATACTATAAGCAATGAATGCCACTGCCTTCACATGCTCTTTCCTTTTTCTGAGTTTGTTCCCATCTCCCTTTAGTCTCTAGGAAACAATCAGACCCCATTCCTACCCAGCGGGGGGTAGGGGGACATTGTGTCCTGTGTGCTTCACGTGGCTCCTACCTGCTGCCGTCTTTAGGCTTCCCCCAAAATATCAAATGTCAAATGTCTGCTAGAAACAAGTTTATTACAAAGGGATGGGACATGGCTCCTACAAGTGCTCATACGGGGAACTGACACTCCTAAATCACTGGGGCATGACAGGATGTCACAAGACCAGGCAACGACCCTTCTAGGATGCTTGGCCTGCCTTGGCTTCTAATAAAGAGAAGGGGACAGTTCAGAGGAGGGGAAGGATCCTGAGAGCTGACAGTCATTTTCTTAGTAAGGAAAGGGGCACATTCATCCGATCTAGACCACACCTGAGGGCAGGGCTTCTGTCCCAGCACTGGATGTGGTAGCTTCTCACTACGTCCTCATCAGCTAATGGATAAGCAGAGGCTGTGACTACAAAGTCTGACTATTTAAGTACCTGCTACATGGATAACTAATAATGGCACAGCTATCAGGAGTGGTGTGGAGCCCCTTCTCCCTGGAGATGTGCCTGGGAGACACGGAGCTGGATGGAGAACCCGATTACCCAGGGAATTTGGCAAGCCGGCGCCGAGCCTGGGCCAGCCGTGCCAGCCGCTCCTTCAGGAATTTCCTCTTGTCACTGGTGTCGTTTCGCTCCTTCAAGAGCCAGTTGTAGGTATCCTTGTCCTGTAGGAGCTGCAGCATGCCCTTCTGCAGCAACTGGCCGTAGGTCTGGAGGACGAAGAACTGGATGGTCAGAGGGATGTGGCTGGAGATGCGCTTGCTGACCTCCTGGAAGGAAGGGATGCCACAGAAGGTTGAGGGGAGACCGCCAGGAGAGGTCTGCCCTCGCCATGTGGGCATCAGGGGCACCAGATTTCCAATGAGGGAGACCCTAGCAGGTGCCAGGTCTATCTCCTGGGTTCCAAACCCATCAGTGTCCTCTGGGCTGGAGGCAGAGAGGAAGTATGCACAGTGAGGAGAACCTTCCAGCTACGAGTCACGGTGCAGACGGGATTCCGTATTCCCACCAGCTTTTCCTGACCACTAAATGGGTACCTCTGATGAAAGAGGGTAAACTATGCTCTAAAATGGCAAGTGGAGAGACTGAGCACAAAAACTGCATTTCCAAATTATTCACAGCTCTGTGGAAAAGATTTTACCTGTCCTTTTTTATCAACCCTCAAATGACTTAGCAGAACAGAGGCTGGGCTATCAAAAGCCTCAGAAGGGAGCCTTGTGAGCGTGTGCATGTAGGAAGTTACCTGCCATTTCCTTCCATCTTCCGCAAGCCCCGCCTGTCGGTGAAAATTTTCTTTCCCGAGACAGTTGGATCTCTTGGGAAATAGGTATGTACTGGTACCTGAGCAAGCTCTGCCATCTCCCGTGCCTCAGTTTCCTTCTCTATAAAATAGGGATGTTAGTACTGACCTTATGGAATGGTGAAAAAGATTAACTGTGTTGAAAGATCCAAGTTTAGAAGGATGCCAGGCACATGATAAGCACTCAGTGAATGCTAATCGACAGAGTCAGTGAGACAGAGAGGACATCTGGTATGTGTTCCAGGACCACAGCAAACAAAGGCCGTGGCCCATCACCAGATGGAAGTGCAGGCAGGAAGACAGGAGCAAAGGGAAGCCTTCAGGGATGTTAGGGTGTGGGCAGGGGAGCCTCATGTCACAGAAGGGGCGTAAAGCTGAAAGGAATGGCTGATATCTGCAGGGACAAAATCAAGTGCCCACAATATCTTTAGAGACATCTGGTATCATTTTCTCCTTGTCCTGGAAATTGCCCAAGGCATCAGGTCAAACAACGAGAACGTCAGACGCCCAGTTTTAGTGGATGTAGAAGACAGGCCATCTGCAGCCTGGGAATAGCATGTGGCAAAAGTAGTGGTGGCCAGAGTGGAAGGCACAGTGATGGAGGGGCATGGAGAGGGACAGCACACATCAGATGGGGAGGCACAGTGCTACCTTGAAGGTTCTACCCTGCTGAGCAAGGCTGGTGGGTCTGGGGAAGTAGAGGATATGGGCCAGGTGTGCAGGCAACAGAGAAGAAGTCTTCGGTGGTAAAGACCAGCCACCCTGCACCTCCACCCTGGGCCCTTTCCTCAGTGCCCACAGGACACTGTGCAAATCCCTGGCCCAGGGAAGTCCAACTCACTGAATGACAAGCATGCTAGGAAGAGTAATGACCCCAACGAGGCCCACGTCCTATTCCTGGAACCTCTGAATACACTGCAAAGGGTGAGCTGAGCTTGCAGATGGAATGAAGGTTGCTCATCAGCTGACCTCAAAATAGGAGATTATCTGGGGGGCCCAATGTCATCACAAGGAGGAAGGCAGAGGGAGAGGTGACTTTGGAAGAAGATAGGACAGATGCAAGCCCGCTGGCTCTGAGGACAGAGGAAGGGGCACAGCTAAGGACATAGGTAGCCTGTAGAAGCTGGAAAAGACAAGGAAAAGGAAGTGGGTTCTCTCCAGAGCCTCCAGAGAGCAATGCAGCCCTGCTGACACCTCGATTACAGCCTGGTGAGAATCATGCTTCATAGGGAAGTGGCATGCTCATCAAGGTTAGAGACAAGACAAAGATGCCTATTATCTGCACTACTGGCTCAAATTGCACTAAATGGACCAGAGGAGGCAAGGAAAGGAAGTTGGAGGTACAAGATCAGAGCGGGGAGGGAAAAGCAGTCTCTGTCTGCAGCAGGCATGAGCAGTCACTGGGAAACTCATGTGAAGCAGCTGCAAAACCACCACAAACAGCAGGAGAAAAAGCAGGGGTGTGCGGCATGAGACTCCCACAGAAATCCTATCTGCCACCAGCAAACAGGGGGCATGGTGGGAGCAAAGACCTCTTTCCAGTAGGGACAACAGCAAGAAGATATGTGGCATTAACTGCAGAAATGTGCATAATCTACACAAAGAAAACTCTAAAATATCCCTGAGGTCCCCCCAAATGAGACTGTAAAAATGGAAAGATCTATGACAACCTCGGACAGGAAGACTGACATCAGAAAGATATCAGCTCTCCCTACGGAGACGTATGAATTGAATGTAATCCCAGTAAGCATACGGACAGTTCTCTTTGTTCACAAGGAACTGGATGGGCTAATTCTAAAACATTGAAACAAACAAACAAAAATAGGTAGACAATGTCTGCATAAAAAGAAGCGAGGGTGCAGATGTCTGTGCACCCACATTGACAGCAGCTCCACGAGCAAGAGCCAAAGGAGAAAACCACCCAAGTGTCACTGATGGACAAATGGATAAAAAAATGTGAATCTATATTAATAGAATATTATTCTACCTTAAAAAGGAGTGAAATTCTGACATGCTCCAACATGGATAAGCCTTGAGGACGTTCTGCGATGCGAGATAAGCCAGTCACAGAGAGACAAATGCTGTATAAGGTCCACTTCTGTAAAGTCCCTAAAGGAGGCAAATTCATAGAGACAGAGAGTAGGGGGGTGGGTACCAGGGGCTGGGAAAGGAGGAATGGGGAGTGAGTATTTAATGGCGACAGAGTCTCAGTTTGGGAAGATGAAAAGCTCCTGCAGATGGACGGTGGAGATGACTGCACAACAGTGTGAATGTACTTAATGCCCCTGAATTGTGGCACTTAAAAATGGCTAAGGTGGTGAAATGCATGTCATACGTATTTTACCCCAATACGAAAAGAAAGAGAAAAGTGGGGACACTGAGGGGGGTCGAGCTGTACTGGACAGAGCACTGTATGGAGATGTACTACTGCGGCATGTGCAGGCTGACAGATGGAAAGCAAGGCCACAGAACAGAAGGTGGGGTCTGGAAAAACACCCAATGCACGGGGACAGGGGGTATGGCAGGGCATGTACCAGTGGGGACAGGGTGGTCCTTCAGCGATGGATCTCGGACAACTGCTAGCCATCCTGATCCTGCCTTGTTCTTGCTGTCCAATAATTCCAAATGGATCAAAGGTTTAAATATGAAAGTTGAAATAATAAATTACTTGGAGAAAATTTTGTAGACTTTGCTTACAATCTCAGAGAGATACAGTATGATGAAAACCACAGAAGCCTAAAGAGAAGTGATGATTGGGTCCAACCCACAAATCTCAAACATGTCAGCATAGTCTAAAACCACCACAGACAGAGTCACAAGGCAAACGACAGACTATAGAGTATTTGCATCATAAATCACAAGGGTCTGGTATCTCCCTGTGCAAAGAGTGCCTGTCCGATGAATGGTTTGCTGAGCAGGAAATGGAAATAACTCTTAACACAAGAAAAGATGGTGATCAGAGAACTGCCAATTAATATTACAAGAAGCCATAATTTTTTAACCTCAGACTATCCAAAAAACCCAACAACTTTAGTGCAGACTCAACTAGTAAGGGTGCAAGGAAACAGACTTCCATGGGTAATATTGAACAATCTAAAACAAGTGCTGTCTTTTCCCCTGGTGTGACAGTTTCATGTGTCAGCCTGGCTAGGCTGGAGTCCCCAGTGATTCAATCACATAGTAATCTAGGTGTTGCCATAGAGGTATTTTGTAGATGTGGTTAATATTTATGACCAGGTGACTCTAGGTAAAGATTATCCTTGATAATGTGGGTGGGCCTCATTCAAACCATTGAAAAGCTGTAAGAGCAAAACTGAGGTTTCCCTGAGGAAGAAGTTCCATGTGTGGACTCAGCCTTGGCTCCTGCCCCAGCATCCAGCCTCCCTTTCCTGCTGGCCTGTCCTAGGATTTTGGACTTGCCAGCCTCCACAACTGCATAACCCAATTCCTTGAAGCATATTTCTTTATATGCATGTATCCTACTGGTTCTGTTTCCCTGGCACAAACCTGACTACTACCCCAGGAATCTCATTTGCAGCAATTTATGCATCCAGACACAAGATGTATAAACTAAGCTGTTCACTGCAACATTCCTGGAAACAAACCATGTCCATCCATAGGGGACTGGCTCAATATGCTACAGCCATAAAACGGGATACTTGGCAACCATTAAAAAGAACAAGGCAGCTCCACATGAACCACAGTAAAACAAGCCCCAGGTACAGTAAAGAAGATATAGAACAGCACGTGTCCTCTGCTAACCTTTGTGTAAAAAGTACATATGCATGTGTAGGGAAAGTGAAATATAAATGGTTAGGGTCCCTCGGATGTTCAGAATCTTGCCAAACATTCAATGTAAATATAACTGTGCATGTGTGCCCGGGGGAGTTCTTTGGCTATTGTTTGTGGATGTGCATGGACACCCAGGTGTGCATGGGTTGTCTGACTTGCACCCAGGTGTTCCTGAGTTATCAGACTTGAGTATAAAGGATGAATGGCTCTGATCCACAATGTACCCCCTGTCCCCAGGACGATGCTGGGGCTGGGGGGGGGGGGACGGGCAGGCCGCTACTGCTGCTGGAGGCTGTTGCTGCAAGCTGCCTCCAAGGCCCCCGGGATGCTCCAGGAGGCCACCGCCACTGCTGCTGGGGACCGTTGTTGGA
>NW_007726779.1:473319-477683 GCF_000696425.1 Galeopterus variegatus | reverse complement strand
GGGGGGGGGGGGGGGGGGGGGGGGGGGGACAGGCAGGCCGCTACTGCTGCTGGAGGCTGTTGCTGCAAGCTGCCTCCAAGGCCCCCGGGATGCTCCAGGAGGCCACCGCTACTGCTGCTGGAGACTGTTGTTGTAAGATGCTGCTGCTGATGCTGCTGCTGAGGAAGCTGAGGACTGAGCTCGTTTCATCCGCCAACGGCTCCTGGGATCTTTCCCAATTACCTAGCTCATGACCTGCATGTGAGGGGTCTGTGACCCAACCTTGCATGTGAGGGGTCTGGTGACCCAGCCTGGCACGTGAGGGGTGTGATGACCCACGCTGGCATGTGAGGGGTCTGTGACCCAGTCTGTACAATGGGTTTGAAGGGTCTCTGAGCCCCAGCCTGACAGCATGTAAGCTTTCTGATGCCTGGAGTTTCCCTAGGGACATAAGAGAGCCTGGGGAGGGGCTGCTTGGGTGAGGGGAACTGCATGGCTTGGATGGGGGTGGCCGGATATTAATTTTCCTTTGTCATTCATTCTACTATATGGACTTTCTACATGCACTTGCCTTACCTACTCTAAAAGGTAACTTGGCTGCATAAGGCAGTGTGCACAGAGAGGCTCTGAGCTCGGCTTTCAGAGCAGCAGTGGTGCACTCCTGTCTTAACCTTAACTGGCTCCACGCATGCGTGCACACCTCCCAGTGTCTGCAGGAATTGGGTTTGACCCTTGGCTTAGAGCCTTGGTCCTCCAAGTGTGGTCTCAATCCAGTAGCACGAGCAGGCCCTGGGAGCCTATTAGAAATGTGGAATCTTGGCCCCACCCCAGATCTGCAATCAACACCTGCATTTCAACACAATGCCCAGGAGGCCTGTGTGCATGGTTGCCGTAGAGAAGCACTGCCCTACAGCATCCCAATAGTGAAGGGATGGAGATGTCAAATAAACCGAGAGACTACAATTTGCTTCACCTGTCCAGATTTTTAGGTATTCCAGCAGCTCTACTTGAATTGTACCCGTGTTCACTGCCTCCTTCTCCGGGATGAATTAGATTGCACTTCACATTACCTGAAAAGTACAGTAGCAGCCACAGCATATGCATAGCAGCCACAGAACGTGCCTGGGAGCCAGTTTCCACTTGGTGAGCCACCACTGTACTTTAGTGCAAAACTAAGGGACTTACCCACACTCTTCTAATGGAATAGTCACTAGAACCCTATGAGGAGATGCCATTTTCCAGAAAGAAAGCTGAAGCTCAGAGAGGGTGAGTAACTTGGCCACACAGCCAGTCAAAACTAGATGTCAGTGGGTCAAGGCCATAATGTCTTCTGTCTGTCTGAGGCCCAGCTGCTTCTGCAGAGGCTAACAAGGGGCTGACAATACATCTGGCTGATGGGCCCTGAGAGAGATGATGAAACTAAGGGAGAGAGGCATTCAGAAGAAAAGGAAACAGAATGGAGACAGTCGCAGACTCACCTGGTGGTAGGCGATCAGGTGCTGGAAGATTTCAGCCAGGGAAGACTCTGATAAAGACCGGGTGCTAGTCAACAGACCACTGGACGGATTCTTCTTCTCTTCCTCCACTTTCTTCTCTCTGGCCTTCTGTAAGGCGCCGCTGTACACGTGATCCTGGCAGTAGACAATCTGCTCCATCTGGAAGTGAAGTCGGATTGACTTCTCAGCTTCATTCTCTTGTTCTAATCTAATGTCTTCAATTTTAGACTACAGTAAAAGAGAAAGACAATTCAGTTTACCTCAAAAAATGAATCCCTAAGTCATAGGGAAACAGGTAATCAGAAAAGTCCACAAATACCACGTTACCCAACTTGAAGGACACAGCACATTACTTTGGAGTAGCCCTCTGTGCCCCACCTCGGCTTGTCTACGACGAGGTTCCCAGCCCCTGCTGAGGGTCAGAATCTGCAGGGAAGCCTGAGCCACATGTGTGACCAGATGCCCCCATCCCAGGGCATGGGGTCCTGCGTGGACTCTGTTCTCAGACCTAATGACTCAGTTTCTTCCTTTTCTCTTTTATGTCTTTCATAGCTGATAGTGAGGAGCACTGTACCCACCAGAGAGTTCATAGGGATAAGAAGGGGGAGGGGGGCCAAATTCTGTGTTTCATTGTCCTAGGGTTTAGAGAAACTGACTGCCAGAAGGCCATGGAGGAGATCCTTTACCAGAAACTATCTGGATCCCTGGGACCTGGTGAGAGCCACCCTGTGCCATGCACTATGCGAGGTACATCCTTCACATTTTCTTGTGCATTCATTACAACCTTCTGAGAAAGGTCTTATTAGTCTCATCTTACAGATGAGCAGCCAGAGGCACAGGGCACAGGCCAATGAAGCAGCACGCCCCAAGACCACGAGCTGAGGCATGCCAGAGGGTCTGCCCACCTGAGCCAGGGACCCCTGTTTCTGAGAGTGGCTGAGTCTGGTTTCCTGTCTGAGCTGGTCCCCCTGGAGGTGGGGGGGAAGAGGGTGTCTCACCCTCTTTTTGCTCTTTCTTCCCTCTTTAAAAATACCATCTTCATATTTGGCTTCCTCAATGAGTTTCTGGATTTGGGGCCCTTTTGTTTGGATGGGATAATCTCCTACACTAACTGGGGCTCTCTCGTTCCTATAAGTTCAGACATTTTATTGCTAAATTCTATCTCTTTTTTTTATTACTTCTAACCTGACGGCACTGGTAGCATCATTAGTAAGATTCACAAGCGAGTTGACTATTTGTTTCTCCAAATATATACTATACATTTCTAATCCTAGAAATGTTTTCTAGTGTCAGACATAATTTTATCTTTTTAAACACACATGGTTGGTTTTACCTTGGCGGTTCTGTGGAGGTTAAAGAATTCATCAAAATTTTTTGTGGAAACATCTGTGAATGCGAGCCGAACCATATCTGATCAAAGAGAGAAAAAAAGTTCATTACTGGTAGGATCACGTGTACTCTTCACAGACTGCAAAACACGAGGATAAAATAGTAAGAAACAAAGCTTCCTCTCTCTCTCCCTTCTTCTCTTCTTTACCACTAAAAGAGGAAGGCATGCTCTTTATCTTAAGAACTCACTGGAAGAATTTTAAAACCTAAATGTCACCTGGCATATATTTATTTGACATTTAAACTTTTTATCCTAAGTATAAATAGTTGCAAAGAATGTAATTTCTGGTAAATTACAAATGTATTAATATTTTATAATAAAGCTGTTACATCAGTCCTAAATGTATCAATAGAATCTAAATGTCCACGTTATCCATTTGAAAAGAAATACAGGAACAAACTCTTATTTAAATCAAAAAGTTTACATGATTTCTCTTTTACTTTTGAAACCCATATTTTTATTCTTCTTCTTCACAAAACACTGTCCTACTATAATATCTTTATGCTCAAAAATCTTTTACTAATCCCCATATCATATTTTTCTGAAACAGAAGTAGATAAACACATGTTTACTTTAAAAACTTTTTATATGACTGTAAGGCTCTATGTATTACAAACCTTCTTCTGAAGTGAATTAAGAGTACACCATTGACCAAAACAACACAGCTACAGATATTGGTATACAGGATAATTGTTAAGCCTAAAAGCTAAAACGTTATTGGGAATGCATCTCTTAATGAACTGTTAGAGGCTGTCCTCTACCCCTGTTCGTTCATGGATTCATGAATGATTATCAATTGTTGCTGAAACGAGACAGCTGAAGTCTGAGTGAGGATGTTGTCAGTCAAGGAGGAGGAAAAGAACAGATGTGGTAACACCTGGAAAACTAAGGAAGCATTTCTAGAAGGGAATGACCTGTCGTGTGAAATGTTGCGCTTCTCCTCAATGGGCTGCTGATACAGTTTGCTACCCATGCATGACAACAGCCACACCACCCTAGGTTCCTACAGTGCTTTAGAATGCTCAAAAGTTCACCTTACTTCTTATAGAGTCCAAATAAACAGTGTTGTGAGAGGGTGAAGTAACCAGAGTGGTGGAGCAGTGTGGAGATGTCGCACAGTAAGAAACACAGATTCAGTCTAGGTCCCCAATTCCTGACACAGAGCTCCCAAGCTCCTTGGCATTTCCTGCATGATAGGAGCATCTCTTGTTCTACTGAGACCACACTTGGTGGGCCCCTGGATAGCTTCAGGATGAGGGCTGGTGGCCAGGAAGACCAGGCTATGGCTAGAAGCTCGGCACGTTTAGCCCCCACCTCTTCCACCCCTAACCTCCAGGGGATGCGAGAGCAGCCTGCAGACGGAGTTGATCAATCATGCCTATGTGGTGAAGCCTCCATATAAACCGCTAAATGAGGGCCGGCCCGGTGGCGCACTAGATAGTGCGCCGCTTGGGAAGTGCGGCGGCGCTCCCGCCCGAGGGTTCGGATCCCACATACAG
>NW_007726779.1:464004-473309 GCF_000696425.1 Galeopterus variegatus | reverse complement strand
AAAAAAAAAAAAAAAAAAAAAAAAAAAAAAAAAAAAACCGCTAAATGATAACATTTGGAGAGCTTGCTGGTTGGTGAGCATATGCCCTTGCCAGGAGCACTGGTGCACCCCAGCTCCACAGGGACAGGAGATTCTGCGCTCAGGACCCTTCCAGACCTCACCCTATGTACCTTTTCATCTGGCTATTCCTATGTATCTGTTATCATATCCTTTTATAGTAAAGCAGTAAATGTAAGTGAGTGTGTTCCTGAGTTCTATGAACTGTTCTATCAAATGATCAGACCTGAGGAGAGGGCCATGGGAACCCTGGTTTACAGAGGGTTGGGCAGAAGCACGGGAGATCTGGGACTGGCGGGGGATAGTCTTGTGGGACTGAGCTTTAAGCTATGGGGTCTGCTCTAACTCTGGGCAGTGTCAGAACCGAATTAAATTACTGAACACCAAGCTGGCATTTGCAGAATCAGAGAATTGGTTGTGGGTGCTGGAAAACCCTCCAGGAAGAGAGCTCTGAAGTTGGCACTGGCTTTGGTTCAAACCTTTCCCTGCCCTAGAAATAAGATGCCTAAGAGCCAAATCAAGAACTCACCAGTCACCCTGTGCAGCATATCCACAGCTGGCTCTTCCAGAGCTTTTATTTGCTGTTTTACGATGGCCTCAAATGTCCTATAATTCACAAATCCTGGCAGTTCTCTGCCACGATACTGAGTTTCAAATGTCCAGATTTTTCTATATATAACATCATAACCTGCAGTAGAAAAGAATAGCTCTGAATTATTTTACAAAAATATTCTTGCAGGTTTTTCTAAACATAATACCATTATGGACTTGCTAAAATTATGAGTGGCAAGGAAATATGAAATCAAATCAAATCCAATCTGCGAAGTGAAAAATATTCAAGGATTGCAATAAAGAAACAGATCTTGAGATAATTGTCTTCAGTCATTTTGAGACAGCAAGGTGGAGCCAGGGCACGATGCCAAAAAAGAAGCAAATGCAGAAACCTCAAGTAAGACCCACTCTTGCAGAGGTACTTGAGTATGAACTTTTATAAATCCAATCTTATTTTTACAAAAGAAATTGTATCATAATACACTCCTTAACCAGAACGGTCTGGAATCAATAGCACATCAATGTGCGTGTGCTGCAGCATGAGAAGAAAGTGTCTATAAATCAAATGGGATAGCAGAGGAGCTAGGCACTTCCCATTGTGTTAATGTGATACAGTATCACTGTCTACTGTACAAAATGCTTAATTTTTCTTCACTCCTTCTGAAAAACTAACCAGGGATGGCAGGCTGGTACCCTTTCCTGGTCAGGAGATATATTCCCATAGAAATTTTTGTTATTGAGATATAGTTCACATACTATAAAATTCACCTCATTAAAAGCGTACCATTTGGTAATTTTTAGTGTATTCACAAAACCACGCAGCCATCACTACCTTATTCCCGAACATTTACATTGCCTCAAGGAAACCCCCCTCCCATACTCATCAGCAGTCGCGCCCCACTGCTCCCCATCTCTAGTCCCTGGCAGCCATGATTCTGCTTTCCGTCTCTGGATTTGCTGATTCTGGACATGCCATATCAATGAAGTCATACAATGTGTGGTTCTCTGTGACAGGTTTCTTTCTCTTAGCATGATGCTTTACGGTTCACCCATGTTGTAGCATGTATTAGCACTCGGTGTCTTTCTATGGCTGAAAATATTGCATTGTATGGTGTTACAGGCCCAACTCTGTTTCCCCAAACTCATATGTTCAAGTCCCAACTCTCAGTACTTCAGAATGTGACTGTGTTTGGAGACAAGATCCTTAAAGACGTAATTAAGTTGAAATGATGTTATTAGGGTTGCCCTAATCCAATCTGACTGGTGTCCTTATGAGAAGAGAAGATCAGGACACAGGCACACACAGATGGATGACCATGTGAGGACACAGGGAGAGGATGCTGTCCACAAGCCAAGGAGAGAGGCCTCGGGAGGAACCAGCCCTGCCTGCTCCTTGATCCTGGACTTGCAGCATCCAGAATGAGACGATGAATGTCTGTTGTTTCAGCCCCCAGTCTATGCACTTTGTCACGGCAGCCCGAGCAGACTCGCACATGTGGCTACACCATGTTCTGTTTTTTCATCTATTGGTGGATGTGCATGCACTCTGTTCCCACTTTCTGTCTAACATGAATGCTGCTATTATGAACATTCACGTGCAAGTTGTCATGTGGATGTTTTCAATTCTCTTGTGTACACACCTAGGAGTAGAGTTGCTGGGTCATGTATTTACTTTTCTGAGGGATGGCTGCACGTTTATCCAAAAGAGCTGTGCCACTGACGTTCCTACCAGCGATGCGTGAGGATTCCACATTCTCTGAACCCTCTCCAACACTTGGCAGAGTCTGTGCTTTTGACTACAGCCATCCGAGTGGGTGTGAAATGCTATCTCCCTGGGGTTTTGATTTGCGTTTCTCTGATGGCTAATGATTGTGAGCATCTTTTCACGTGCTTATTGGCCACTCACATATCTTCTTTTGGGAGAAATGTCTATTCCAATCCTTTGCCTATTTTCTAATTGGATTATATGGCTTTTTGAGTTATGAGTTCTTTAAATATTCTGGATACTACACCCTTGTCAGATATGTGATTTGCAAGTATTTTCTCCCATTCTGAAAGGGACAGGGTGGCCCTTCCCTGGCATGAGAACATAGCACATGGTGGGTGTCAGCCTCCACTCTCTGGACACAGCGGTGGCAAGTCACTGCCCCCAAAATGAGCTTCTGAAACGTCTTTCTACCGAGGAGCTCTGTTATTTATCCTCTCCTGCCCTCCGTGCCTTCTGCCAGGAAACAAATGGATTTCAAGCTATAGCCTACCAAAAGACTAAACTATCTATTTTTCCACATTTATTATTCAAAGCCAAGGAAAGCTGCTCATGTGAACTTCCAGATGGTTGAAATAAATTGTGGAACCCCATAAAGCTGCCTGAATAAAAGCAAAGTTACTTGAAATTTCCCTCAGCTGCGGTAGATTTATCACTGGATGACATGTGATTTCCCTCGGCTTCTTGAAATATTCAAAAAGAGATTTCAGAAGACACTTCCTACCTTTTTCAGATTCTTAATGATTTGAAGACACAGGGTGGTAGCTGGCATGCTGTTTTATTTTCTTGTCATTGCTGCCACGATAAAATCCATTAAGAGACATGCCAGGCTTCAGGACCCTGGCCGGTTCACTAAGACTGAATGGGGGACCACAGTGGTGGCACCACTTGTAACACAAAGAGCATGATGTTTGTGCTGCTCACTGTTGAGGGAAGACTGATTCTGCTAGAAGCTGTGACTGATTTAGGCCAATTAATCTGCATTTTCCCTTTGGTGTCCTTTGAAATCAATATAGATGTTGCCAGACTGAGTTCAGGGCCCCAGAGCAGAGTGAATGTGGCATATGTGTCTCTTGCTCCTTTTTCTGGCCATCCTCACCAACCACACCCCTTCTGTCTCAGCCCAACACAGCAGGCTCATGATAGTGCCTTGACTCTCTGCTGCGGTCTGAATGTTTGTGTCCCCCCAAATACAGATGTCGAAACTTAATCCCCAGAGGGGTGGTATTAAGAGATGGGGTCTCTGGGTATTGCTCAGGTCAGGTCATGAGGCTCTGCCCTCACGAATGGGATCAGAGCCTTATTAGAGGCTTGAGGGGGCTTGTTTGTCCAGTCTGCCACGTGAGGATGTGGCTAGAAGGTTCCATCTCTGAAGCAGACAGAGTCCACACCAGATGTCCGATCTGCTGTGCCTTGACCTTGGACTTCCCAGCCTCCAGAACTGTGAGCAACAGGTTCCTGTTATTTATAAATTATCTGATCTAAGGTATTCTGTTGTAACAGCCTGAACGGAGTAAGACACTCACCTTTTTTGAAATTAGCTTCAATCACATCACTCCACTTGCAGAACTCACTCCGGAGTTTGGTGAACAGCCGGGTATCTTCATCCCCCACTGTTTCTTCCCCTTGTATTAAAGCATTGATGTCCTGATTAAATACATTAATTTTCTGTCAAGAAGAGAAACATCAGTATAAGCAGAGATACTTCAAATCCAAGTGTAAAGGTGGTTTGGAGGTTGTGTGTGTGTTGAGGGTGAGTCACTCCATGCCTCCTACGGCCCCCTGTGGAACAAGGGGAAAGTGGAGGTGTTGTGTGGAGTATACTATAAAGTAAATATATTTCACAGGGCCTAGTTTCTTGTACTTTCAGGTTTAGTCTAACTTCTTAAAAGTACATATAAAATGTTGACCTTGCAAAAAACAGAAAATTTTCCCCAGGCTATATAATCTCTGGTGTAAGATAAAGACTTGTAACACAGCAAGGCTGCTGGTTCAAAAACAGACAAGTTACTGATTGATATGTAAAGATACTGGAGCTATGTAGGGAGACGGAATGTTTGCTAAGATCAAGCTTTTGTTGGTGGATCACTTAAATTGCCTTATAGAATGTCACTTTGCTTGTTTTACTGAATGTTACCAGCCTGTATTGTTAAACTATAATCCCACCTGTGTTCTCTTCCTGTAACTTCCTGGTCTGGGAATAAATGTGGGAAGAGAATCCCAATTTGTGGTTAATTTCCCAAATGGAAGGAATGCCTCTTTCTTGAGGGTTCTGGGAGATTAACCACTTCAGGGCTTCTCACTGCTCAGAAGAAATGGGCTTTGGGTAATCCTTTGCAGCTCTGTCACCCAGGGAAAAAGGGGGGACAAATCTGTGCGAGGCAAAGCAACAGCATTGTCCCCAGAAAACTCGATCCCTCCCTTCCACCTTTGGGCTCTTGGGTGAGAGCTCACGTGCTCACAAGGCATGTGATCCCTTTTTGACAACTGTGGATGATTCTCTGACTTGATGTAGTTGGCACTACTCACATCAATCAGGAACAACATTTTTTCATTCTCATCATTTGGTATGTCGGTGCCGTATTTCTGTAATTCCTCTGTTATTTTCTGGTGACACTCTTTTATTTGATTTTCTAACAGGGGCAGAGATTTCTGAGGAAAATAGAGAGAAAATAATGGAAATATATCATTATAAACAGGAAATGAAAAGAAGGTTGCTGGCTGGCTTCTGCAGAGCAGCTGCATGGTCCATTAGACCTCCTGGTTTCCTCCAAAAGGATGACCTTCCAGATGGAGGGAGGGCATGTTAGGACACTGCTTCCCACCCAGGTCTTCACCCTTTCCTGCTCCCATGAATGAGCCTCACGAGCTGTGCCGAGCAACCTGCTTTTCATGGTTCCTGGGCCCCATAAGAGCAACCCAAGGAGCAATTCCTCCTGTGACCACACTCCAAAAACTCTCTTCAGGGAGATTAGAAAGATCCACTTGTCTAGTAGGTTCTGAAAAAGTGGCAATGGGAACAATGTGAGACTCAACAACTTTTATGTTCTAACAGACACAAAGTCATTAGGGATATTTCTGTTTCTAACAATATGGTTTGCTGAACTTGCTGGTACACCCTGACACTATAATGTCTAAAAGTGCGGGCTAAGCGTGAAAACCATCTCTTTAAATGTATCAGTAAGCTGGTAAGTTAATGAGAGAGACTCAGGGGCCAAAGCCAGGTGACAGTAGCCACCCAGGGACTTGAGAAGAAAGCAGCCATGAAGCTAGATTTGGCCTCAAGGGCCCTCATATGGGAAAAAGACTTCAGCTTGAGCTTAACAGGTTGGCTTGGTGCAGAGGCAAAAGATCAACCACCAAGGGCTTGCTCACACCGGGCATCTAGTAAGAGGGTGGCCTCTTTCTGCATAAGGGTGGGACCCGAGAGAGATCCACTGTCATGACCTTAGACAGCTAGAAGCAACACTACCCTTCACCCACATTCCTGGGGACTGCATGGAAGAGCTTGAACTTTGGCACTGAGCAGGAGGACAAGAAAACCTGCCGAGAATTTGTAGCCCCAAGCCAGCCCTCAAACAGATTTGCTGCCCAAATTCACACTTGCCCAGGGGTCCCCACCACCTAAGCTAAGAATTTAAAATGGTTCAAGCAAGAAGCTCTCCCAGGGGTCTGACAAAAGTGAATGACGCTTCTTCCTGGAGACACCCATTTTGGACTCAGGCTTCTAGGAATACCCATAGATCAACTTTCAAGAAAGATGAGCTCACAGGCAAAATTCCACCCAAGTCATGTAGGTAATGGTGGCAGAGCCCAACGCACCAAGGATTCTGATATTGGAACCATCCAATGCAAAATACAACATAAATATGTGCAAAGAAATCTTTCAAAAGGATTGAAAATTTGAAAAAAAAAGACTATGTTCAGGCAGATATGAAAAAGAACCACAGAGAGCTTTTAGAAATGAAAAATATGTTCCTTACACTTACTAAGAAATGACAACCGTGGCTGGTAATGAGAAAAGAGGAGTTAGTACAAGGCTCCTAAGATTTTAAGTGAATATGGTCTGTCAGCCTCCTACTCAAAGTATGGTCTTCTGACAAGCAATATCCACACTGCCTGGGAGCTTGCTAGAAATGCAGAATCTCCGGCCCCACTCCAGACCCATCGGATCTGAATCTGCATCTTAGTAAGATCCCAGGGAGAGCCATGGGAACAATAACATTTAAGAAGCTGGCAAAGTGTAACTTTGTGTTTGCAGGATTCTTTACAGAGATCAGACAGTGCTGCACGTGCTTACGCAGATGTGTGTGATGAGCTCAGTCGTCAGTCTTTCTGCCAGGCAGGGAATCGTGGCCCGACCTTCCTCCAGAAGATCCCTGGAAAAAAACACAAGATAAACTCCCATCTTGATGTGCCCAGGACATGCAAGTCTGCATTCTGCTGCTGGGGAAAATCAAGGCACATTCAGTTACTGAGAACCGAATGGAATGCCCTGCAACCAGTGCCCAGCAGATATGCAGAGCTGGATTGTACACAGTTGTGACTGAATGTGAGCAATCTCAGACATTTGAACAGTGGTATAGTGGTCCCTTCTAGCTGATAGAATAAATGTGTCTCATGACATCCAACTACAGAATCGGTCTTCCTAAACATACACATATATACCTATGGATATGTTTTCATAACACACACACATACACATACGCACTTCTGTGTGTAAAGTGTACATGTAAGTGTACATAATTCATATAGGCATAGGTCTTCATGAAAATAGATTGATGCATATTTATATATGTGTGTGCATGAACACTGAACTGGGGAGACATACCCGTGCCCAAGATAAGAACCCAAACCGTGGACTGTGTAGAGAAAGGAAGCCAAGCGCCCTCTCACTCTACCCAAATTTGTTACCACATTGTGAGTTATTACAGGGTTTTCTCCATTTTCAAGGACTACTTAGGATAAAAGGCAGCAGGAAAGCTTGAGTCGAGCCTATGTGTGAGAGTACACTCAGACCCAAGCTTCAGTTGCCATACCTGCTAATTTTTTAAAAAAGTGTGGTAAAACACATATATCACAAACTTGACCATTTTAACCATTTTTAAGTGTACAGTTCAGTGGCATTAAGTACATACACACTGTCATGCCACCATCACCACCAACATTTCCAGAAGTTTTTCATCTTCCCAAACCGAAACTCTGTCCCAGTTAAACACTTACTCCCCATCCCACTTCCTCTGTCCTTGGCAATCAACATCCTACTTTCTGTCTCTATGAATTTTCCTACCATGGACTTCATAAAGTGGAATCACAGAGTATTTGTCTTTTTGTGATTGGCTTACTTCACTTAGCATAATGTCCCCAAGGTTCATCTGTTGTTGTGTGTCCTAATCCCTGCCTTTCTAAGGCTCAGTAACCTTCCATCTGACGGCTATACCACATTTTGTTTCCCACGCATCCACGATGCACACGTGGGTTGTTTCCTCTCTGGCTGTTGTGAACAGTGCTGCCGTGCACAGTGGTATGCGAGTATCTGTTTGACACACCTGTAATTCTGAGCAACACCTCTCCGCAGGCTTCTGGGAGAACTGAATACAGGAATGTTTACAACTCTCCATATCCTCATTATTTTAAATCTAATCAATTCATCGGTCTTTTCCTTTTAAAAACATTTCATCTTTGGCATGAAGGTTAGAAAAGTCTTCTCTACCCCAGGATTATAAACTATCCATCTGCATTTTCTTCTGGGATGCTTATGGCTTCTTTTTTGGCATTTAATTTTAAGCTTCAACTGATATTATTTTGTCATAAAGTGTTAAGTAAGGGCACCATTTACATTTAACTGTTTTCCAAATATTAAACAACTATCCCAACACCACTGATTGATAATCAAACTGATATAGCCCACTGATTTGAAATGACACATTTATCATGTATCAAATATATGCACCTATGTCTATTTCTGGACTGTCTACTTTCTGTTCTGTTCTATTTATATTTTTATTCTGGTTCCAGCATCATACTATTTACATTATTGTAGAAAGTCTCTCTTTACTTTGATTGATTAGGGTTTGGTTGTTTGCAATCCTTTGTGGATTGCTCTTTCATTCTATCAGGTGAGTTCCATGGTCATTGCCAAGATAAGAACACACATACACGTTCCAAATATCTGCTCTGACAGGGCATTGTCCCCTGACCCTTCTCCTGGGTTTCCCCTAGGTGGACACAGCTGAGCACACCTGAACTGTGGGTGGTCCTCAAAGAAGTCCTTCTCTCTCTGCAGAGCCGTGGCCAGGCTCAGCTGGTCCTGGATGTCCTGCTGACCACGGCACTTGACGATCATGTAACCTTTCTTCAGGTGGTACACCAGGTTCCGCACCACGTCCACCACCTTGTCTTCTGTACCTTTGTCCACCAGATCAGGCTTTGTCAAGATTCCTGTGAGCCAGAGACTTTCCATCAGGGAGTACTCATGGTCACAGAGAGAGGTGAATAACAGCTTGTGCCCCTGGCCACCGGTCTCCCAGGGTTTCCTCCCCGCCTTGCTTGAGGGCAGAGGATGGCCCTGACAGAAACAAGGGGCTAGGCGGAGCCCCCATCCAGGGAGAGAACTGCAGGGC
The DNA here is from genome assembly GCF_000696425.1 of Galeopterus variegatus. Classification (NCBI taxonomy): domain Eukaryota; kingdom Metazoa; phylum Chordata; class Mammalia; order Dermoptera; family Cynocephalidae; genus Galeopterus; species Galeopterus variegatus. The sequence goes on along the minus strand of NW_007726779.1, from coordinate 464,312 downwards.
AGGCTGCGTGAAGATGGGGACGCCCCTTACAAGCAGCTATGGGGGCTCTTCCTGAACTCCTCACCCAGGTCCACTTTATGGATATATGACATTTTTTTATCCCTTTACTGCTGTGGACATTTGGGTTGCTTTTACTTCAGATGTATTCTTTTTTTTTTTTTTATTTTTTATTTTTTTTATTTTTGTCTTCTTCCGTGTCCGGCAACGGATCGCAACCCTCAGTGTTGCCCCCGTACCGGACCGGGACCGGGACCGGCAACGGGATCGCAACCCTCGGCATTGCCCCCGCGCCTCGCTCAGCCAGTGAG
>NW_007726779.1:463679-463994 GCF_000696425.1 Galeopterus variegatus | reverse complement strand
GTATGTGGGATCCGAGCCCTCGGCGGGAGCGCCTCCGCACTTCCCAAGCGGCGCACTAGCGCAGTGCGCCACCAGGCCGGCCCTTCAGATGTATTCTTAACTGATATGATTTGCTTCCTGATTTTGTCCTGCCCTCTGATCCCAATGGCAGACTACTTGCCACTGGTAGTTTCCCCTCTTCTCACCTATGGTCCTGTCTCCTTCAGGGTCCACCTCCTGAGCCATGCTCAGCGCTTCTGTGGTGGCAATGTCCACGTTACTGGGGACCACCACCAAGTTGATGGTCTCCTGCCTTTGGATGTACTTCCTGATGAG
>NW_007726779.1:461670-462481 GCF_000696425.1 Galeopterus variegatus | reverse complement strand
AGGGTAAGATTCACTGATACTCAAATATCATTATACCTATCTCTAATCCTGTCTCCTCCCTCATAAAATCCCTTCCTAATGAATGACAGTTTAGATATGCCATAAAACGTAACCATAACCAAAATTGAGTCATTGCATAAAACCCAAAACAAATATAAAATGGGTTTCCAATTTTGCCTGTTTGACTCACTTTCTCCAGAGAAGTTTCTATCCAACTTGACAGAGGAGATTGTGACCAATGTGCTCTCCAAATTCCTCACTCATGCCTCCCCAAACACCAACTCTTCAAAACTCAGCCCTGAACTCACTGCAGCCCTAATGCAGCCCCCCCTTCACCCCCACAGCCAAGGTCAGCACAGGGTCTGAAGTTTCACCTGATATCCAATGTCAGCAGGCTGGTTGCCCATAGCCACTCTGGCTATCCCAGGAAGATCTATTAGAGTCAGATCTGGTACGTGTGGGGAGCTGATCTCCAGATTAATTAGCTCATGGCTGATTCCCATCCCTTCCCCAGCAATGATGGTCTGGGCTAGAGAAGAGGAAACAGAGAAAACCCAAACAGAGCTTAGGATGGAAGTATCTCATTACAGAGAATACTCTGAAAGCAACCGCTGCCCTCTGAGTGTCATAGATAAAAGCATATCTGGAGCAGATTCACTTTTCGTGATTGGAGTTAAAAGGGACCTCAAAGGATAACACAGGATTTTCCCTGTTAGTGGCCAAACGTGTCTGTAGAGAACTCGTGAGAACTCCTCTCTGCCTGACATCTCCTGGTACCAGTCCAAAGCTGAGCAGAGTGGAGAAGTTCTTC
>NW_007726779.1:443069-461356 GCF_000696425.1 Galeopterus variegatus | reverse complement strand
TGCTTATTTTAGGCAAGAGGAGTATTGGCTGCTGGTGTTTTTTCATGAGATTTCACCTCGCTCTTTATTCCTTAATAATGAAAAATTTAGAGTATGAATTTGTTTCATCAAATGGTTAGATAATACAACTTTCCTCTTTTCTACAACCAGAATGTCTTTTTTGTAGGTTTGATACTATTCTAGAATGCAGAGTGGAAGTAAACAACAATGGTTTATGTGCAGGGTCTGTGAATTGCCCCCCAATATCCATTTACCTGGTATGTGGTCATGAGATTAGGTCTGGCCACTTCTTCCATTGAGGGAGCCTGTCCCTTGAAATTGGGCTTGACCATGTGACTTTGTCAGGCTAACAGGATACTTCAAAATGGGATGCCAATAGACTTAAAGGTGCTACCCACTGGGGCATGCCCTCTCTTACTGCTGGGAACCCTTCATCACCATGTAGAGAAGCCCATCCCAGCATCCTGGAGGATGAGAGACCCCATGGAGAGAAGCCCTGGTCACTCCAGCTGAGGGCCAAGATACACAACAGAGGCCATCCTAGAACACCAGCCCCAGCCAAGCCAGCCCAGAGAAGAACTACCCAGCTGGTCACGGAATCATGAGAAATAAAAAGTTCTAAGCCATTACATTTTGAGATTGGTTTGTTACACAGCAAGAGCTGACTGATACACAGTTATTTTGAGTGTTCTGCCGCAGTCAGTATATGTTCATCAGTGCTCCCATCTTTACAGAAGCTCAGCCCGTCCTTCCCCAAATGACTGAAACTCAACCATGTGACATGTTAGGAATAAAACTAAAGTCAAAAAGGAAAATGTACTTATTTGCCTCACAGCTGTTGCTCTTTGTTGGTTACTTCGTCCTTCTAGTGTTATTTCCTCTTTTAGATGTTCCCAATTATCTTTGTGGTCTGCTTTTATTGAGACCTGCCATCAATCAGCCCCAGCTAGGACTATACAGACACGTGCATGTCCCTCTCTGAAGAAGAGGCCCACCGGTTCTGAGTGGGGTTTTACAAGGTGACAGGGGAGGAGCTCCCTCCCCCCAACACCCTGGCTCCTCTCCCATCAGATCTGTGGAGTGGGGAAACCCTTGAATATGGGACAGATCCTCCGTATTTGGAGACAAGATTTAAATTTAAAATTCATATCATTCCCAGATACTTATTTACATACTAAGCAATAAATTACTGATGTCAGCTTCTGTCCAAACATGCTGGTCTCCACGAGGGTAAAAGAAGAGAAAGTAAAAGGGAACTGGGGCTGGTGTGAGGTGGGAGGATCCTAAGAGGGCAGGACAGGTTCAAAGGGAAGAGCGGGAATGGTGGCAGGTGCCCCCACCTGCTCCATGGGCTCTGACCAGGTGTCCAAATCATGGATGACTAACAAATGCTTGTTGGCACTCACCTTTCCTGACCTCCTCTTCCACCTCCAAAGCATCTGAAATCTTGATCTCGAGGTCCCGGTAGCTGACCTTGCCCTTCCACTCTTCTCCGTGCACAAGTTTTTTCAGTTTTAGCACCAGAGGACATCTTGTCACAATACCTAGGAGGTCACATCCAAATCAGTTCTCTGCTCTGCTCTCAAAAGTCCTATATGATGCCTTAAACCTATGGTTCTCAAACATTTATACAGTCATCTGGGAGACATTTAAGATGGAAAACTTTCTGGTCTCACTGTCTGATGCTCTGATGCGTCATGTCAGGGCAACCTCAGGAATGCGCTTTCTGAGTATGCATCCCCAGTGAGGTTTTGCTCACTAGTGCTTAAAAGCCACCACTTCAGGCTTCCCAATTCATCCCAGTGTTCTGCAATAGCTCAGGTGGAAAACTGCAGTGGGAAACCCCCTAAACTTATGCAAGCATCCTCCATTATCCCCCTAACATACCCACTCTACTCCCATTTGGAAGGCATACTGCTCCCATCAGGCCACCTTCCCACTATCCCCCTACTCCATCCAAACCTTTCCTATCTACCCTGTCTGACCTCTGTTCCAAGACCCATCTCAGGTCTGACCTTTTCCCTTGAGGTCTCACTGATATCCTTGGCCTTACAACACAGACAGATCAGTAATCTAAGCACCAATCTATCTCCCAAAATGGTGGGTCTCCTGTTGGGACGCGGCTCAGGAAAGACACGCACATGCACATAGTTCTGGGCTAGGGACCCAAATGCATTAATTCAGATCTCTCCCAAACTGCAGATTATATACAACACACACAAAATGTGCAATGGATGGTATTATGGACTAAACAGTGTTCCCTCCAAATTCATATGTTGAAGCACTAACCCCCAATGTGACTGTATTTGGAGACACGGCCTCTAAAGAGCTAATAAAGGTTAAATGAGGTCATAATAATAGGGTCCTAATCCAATATGACTGGTGTCTATATAAGAAGGGGAAGAGACACTAGGGATGTTTTCACACAGAGGAGAGGCCAGGTGAGGGTGCAGTGAGATGTTGTCATTTCTAAGCCAAGCAGAAGGGCTTCAGGAGAAACCAAACCTTCATCTTGAACTTGCAGCCTCGAGAAAATTAATTTCTGAGGTTTAAGTCACCCCATCTGTGGTATTTTGTTATGACAGCCCTCGCAGACTAACAAAGAGTGTAAGTTCTTACCGCTGCCTCTGGGAAGGGCGACTCCTGACAGAGCTTCCAGCACAGAGCTCTTGCCTGAGCTCTGGTCCCCAATGACGGCAATGGCAGGCAGGGCCAAGTCCTGCTCCACGCCCAGGGCCCGGAGGGAGTCAATGAGGTCGATGTAGGGGCGCACCTTCTCCTCATACTGGCTATACAGTTTGTTCTCGATCCCCTGGACAAGGTGAAAATTGAAAATTCTGTCATGGTCTGCAGGTCATGTTCCATCAAAGATGGCCAATTTCAATAAGCCTAACATACAGGTTATTGGAATTCCCAAAAGAGAGTGAGAGAGGAACAGGAAAAAAATATTTTAAGAAATAATACACACAATTTTCTCAAACTTAATGGAGACTAGAAATGCAAAGATCTAAGAAACTCAATAAACACCAAGCACAGGAAACAAAGTAAACTACATCAACATGCATTAGGTCAAATTGCTCAAAACCAGTGACACAGAGATACAGAGAAAATGTTAAAATTACCCAGAAAATGACATATATACAGAGGAACAAAGATGAGACTGAAAGCAGATTTCTCATCAGAAACAATTCAAGTGAGAAGACAGTGGAACAACATTTTTAAAGTACTGAAAACACCATCAACCTAGAATTCTATACCCAGCAAAAATATCTTTTAAAAATGAAGGCAAAATAAAGTCTTCAGATATCCAAAAGCTGAATGAATTCATCACCAGCAGACCTGAACTAGAGAAAATGTCAATGTCCTTCAGGCAGAAGGAAAATGATACTAAATAGAAATTGGGATCTACACACAGGAATCTATACCATAAGTGGAAACTACTATACTTTTTCTTATTACTTAAACGTCTTTAAAAGCTAATCAACTGTTTGAACAAAAATGATAACAGTGTACTGTGAGGTTTACCATATATATAAAGATGCATGACAAAAACAGTAAGGAGGCTGGGACCAAGAGAAGTAGATGTACACTATTGTAAGGGTCTTATGCTGTCCATGAAGAAATATGCAATCATTTGAAAGTAGATTTAAGTCAAATACTAAAAGAGTTACACTTAATAAGTGAACAAAAGGAACAAAATGGCATCATGAAAAATACTTGATTAATCCAAAAAAAGGCAGAAAAAGAGGAGAAGGGGAATGAAGAACAGATGGGACAAATAGAAAACAAATAGCAAAATTATATTCTCAAACTTAATTATATTAGCAATCACATTAAATATAAATGATTTAGTACTCCAAGAATGGTCAAATTGACTTTGAAAAGGAAGAACAAAGTTGGAGAGCTAGCACTACCTGATTTCCATAATTATTATAAAGTTATGGTAACTAAAACAGTGTGGTATTTCTGTAAAAGCAGGGAAAGAGATCAGTAGAACAGAACACCACTCCAGAAATAAACACTCTCTGACATGTGACAAAGGTGCAAAGGCAACAAAGAGGGAAGTCAGGTTTTTCAACAAGTGGTATGAAGACAAAAAGAAAAAAAAAGAACTGGCATCTATACCTTACACCATATATAAAAAAGTTAACTCACAATGGATTATAGACCTAAATGTAAAACCTAAAACTGTAGAACTCCTAGGGAAAACATCGGGGAAAATCTTTGCATCTGTGGGTTAGGCAATGTTTTCTTAGATATGGCCTCAAAGGCACACTCCATAAAACACTACTGAAAAACTGCAATTCACACAAAAGTTAAAAACACCCGATCTTTAAGAGAGACTGTTAAGAGAAAGAAGAGACAAGCCACAGTCTGGGAGTGAACGTTTGTAAAGTACATCTCCAACAAAAGACTTGTATCCAGAATATACAAAGAACTATCAAAACTCAACAGTAAGAAAACAAACAACTTGATTAAAAAATAGGCACATGATTTGGAGAGACACTTCACCAAGGAAGTTAGAGGGATGACAAACAAGCACATAAAAAAGATGGTAAATACTTCCAGGGAAATGCAAATGAAATTAACAATGCTTCAAATTAGTGGATTTTGTTGTATGTAAGTTACAACCTCAATAAAGCTGATTTTAAAAAGGCAAAAGTAAGTATAAGAAGCACATAGAAGGTATACATGAAATTTTCAAGTGGTTTATCAGAATCACGACTAAAGCAATGACTGTTCTGTATAACATAATTTTAGAAATTAAATAGAGAAATATTAACAAACATACAACATCAAAAATATGAGAAAATGAGAAGCGCCTGGGGTCCTGAGGCGGTGGGCTGCAGGCCTCGGCCCTGCCAAAGGCCAACCACAATGAGGCCAGCAACCGAGCCAGCTGTGGGCCAGCTCTGTCCCCTCTTTCTCCCTCCCCTCAACAACATCTTAGAATGTACTTATTAAAAAATATATATATGAGAAGTTGCCACTATAAATGCTTTCAGGCAAAGAAGGGTAAAAAAAGACAAGATTAGCTGCTCAGGGCATTCTAGGCACAGTGGACTCCACTGCTGCTGCTCCTCTCTCCTGTCAGCCGTCGCCTGAGATGGTCTCTAAGGAGGAGCAGAATCATACTTGTCCTTCCCACCACACCATCAGCTGGATGTGACTTTCTAAAAGAGGTCTGATTGGGGTCTAGGAAGGAAATATGAGAACATCATTTTATCTTTGACCCCTTTCTTTCCAGTGTCTACTTTTGTATGTGCTTAATATACATAACTGTTTCCTAGAATAGTTCCTTTATATCAGGGCAAGAAGCTATTCATATTTTGGGCCAGATAATTCTTTGTTATGAGGTGCCGTCCCATGCATTGTAGGAAGTTTAGCTGAACCCTGGCCTCTATTCACCATTCACCAAGAGTTGAGACAATGAAAATGTCTCTGGACACTGGCACAAGTTCCAAGGGGCAAAACAGTCCCTTGTTGAGAACCACTGCCTTACAGAATGGACAAATATAAAAATGTATATATGGGGAGTTCCAAAAACTTTTCTGCAGAGAAGGGGGTACTTACTGACTGTTGGCTAATATACCCTCTGCCAGAAAAGCAAAATGGCGTTAAAGACCGAGATACACAAAATGGCACCTGAGAAAGTTTCCCAGAAAACCCCCACCTGGAAAAATCCCCTAGCTGCCATGTCACCTTCCCGTGGGCGCAATTTTGCCCGCCTATGAGAAAGTCCCAGCTCAGTTTAAACCCCACTCGCTTCCCTCCCCTTCCTTCTTAGCCAATAGGAACAGCCCAGCTCAGCCTCACTGGATATAAAAGGCCCATCCGACTCTCCCTGCTGCTGCTCCCACTTTCCAGAGGGCAGCCTTCTTGTTCATTTTGCCTGCCTAATACACTTTGGTTGAGTCCCCGTCTCATGGTGTGTCTTGTTTTGCGCTCGGGCTGGGGTTTTTCCTTTCATTGGTGCCATGACTCGGATGGGTTTCCCCACCCTAGTGGGACCCTATCCCTTTATCTGCCCATGGCCCGGAGCCCACACTAGTGACGACACTCAGCCCGGCCCTTCTTCCTGATCACCACCAGCACATCCAACACCAGCCTCTAGTTGGTGAGTCTTTGAATTACTGCTTTCATTTCTCTCTCTCTCTCCCTCTCTCTCTCTTCGGGACTTGGCAGGTTAAGCTGGGTCTGCCCTTTCCCTGCCCTCTCATTTGCTGTGGGGTTTGTTTCTGCCCTCCAGACACTCACAAGCCCCGCACCGGGTGTCCCAAAACTCTGTGACCCTCTAGGGTCCCTCAACCGCCAGAAACCGGTGACAACCGCTTTTGGTGGTGTGAGACCTCTCAGTACCCCAACCGAAGCGGGGATGCCCCTTCAGGTCCAGTACTTCCTTCTCCATTCTCATGGGTGGTGTCACATCTCTCCCGGCCGACTCCCCTCTAAAATGTCTCCTGACTAATCTTCACACTTTGGGTCTGACTCTGGATATTAAGCAAAACAAACTTGTTAGGTTTTCCACCCAAGAATGGCCCAACTATAATTTAGATAACCAAAACAGGTGGCCTCCCTTTGGGTCCCTCAACCCCGACACTCTACGGGACTTATATAACTTCTGCGAGCGATCAGGAAAACGAGCTGAAATTCCCTGTGTCCAGGCTTTTTCTTACCTCTGTTCTAACCCTGCTTTATGTACCACCTGTGCCCCAAAACAGGTCTTATTAGTGTCTAAGCCTTCTCTGCCCGCCCCCTCCTACCCTTCCCCTGACTTCGACTCAGCAGATGAGCCCCGCCCCCATATTGGGGACACGTTCCTCGCCCACTCCAACCAGCATCGGCTCTTCCTGCCTCTTCTGCCCCTCTCACGCCACCACATCCTTCCAGCCCCCCTCATACACGAGCCCAAGCCCGTGAAACCTGGCCCACCCTTCCGGCCCAACCTCCGCTTTTAACTCCTCTCCGAGAGGTGGCAGGAATGGAGGGTATCGTTAGAGTCCATGCCCAAATCGAGAAACGCTTGGGTTCTTATACAACTAACCCAGTTCTCTACACAAAGGAATTCTGATACCTCTGCCAGACCTATAGCTTAACTTTCCATGATGCCCGCTCTATCCTCACAAATCCTTTATTGCCAGAAGAACGTAGACGAGTCTGGCTAGAGGCCAGGGCATATGGAGATGAAGCCCACCAAACCACACCCGCTCACCCAATTGGGGCACAGGCTGTCCCAGAAACCGACCCTCATTGGGATTCTAACCCCCCCCCCATTGGCTCTCCGTGATCAGTTTCTTACTTGCATAGTGGCGGGGCTTAAAAGGGCCACACAAAAACCAGTTAAATATGAAAAAATCCAAGAAATAATACAAGATAAAAATGAAAATCCTTCTTTCTTAGATCGCCTCACTGAGGCTGTTTTACAATATACTAACATAGACCCAGAGACCCCAAAGGGAAGACAACTTCTCAGGACCTATTTCTTTAACCAGAGTTCCCCTGACATAAAGGGCAAATTAAAGAAAATGGAAAGGGGGGCCCTCACTCCTCAAAATGAAGTACTGGCTGCCACATTCAAGGTTTATAATGGCTGAGACGATATGGAAAGGGGGCCCCTCACTCCTCAAAATGAAGTACTGGCTGCCACATTCAAGGTTTATAATGGCTGAGACGATAAGGCCAAATGCCAAAAGTACCAACTACTGGCACAGGCCTTAAAGGGGTCCACACCCTCACCAACGACTGCCTTTTCAAGGGGCCCAACCACACCAAAGGGACCCCCGGGTCCCTACTTTAAGTGTGGTAAGGAAGGACATTGGGCACGATCATGCCCCAACCCCCATAGAGAGACTGGACCTATCTCAAACCCCACACCCAGCCTTCTAGGACTGGCGTCGGACGACTGACGGGGCCCAGGGCACCCTCTACCTACGACAGCCCTCACCACCACCAGGGAGCCCAGGGTACATCTCGCAGTTGAGAGCCACCCCATTTCTTTCCTCCTTGATACCCATGCCACTTTCTTAGTATTAATGGAGTTTTGGGAACCTACCTCCTCTTCCACACCGCCTATTGTTGGGGTAGGGGGCAAAGCCATTTTTCCACTAAAAACTCCCTGGATAACTTGCCACTTTGGGGACCATTCTTTTGCTCATCAGTTTCTCGTGATGCCACAATGCCCAACCCCTTTGTTAGGTCAAGACACATTGGCCAGGTTCCAGGCCTACATCTCTTTCCACCATACCCCCTTCACTGCTCTTATTGGTTGCCGGAGCGGCCCAAACTCCAGACGAACCAAATCTTCCTCCGCCACTATCCAAAGTTAATCCCCAAGTTTGGGATACTTCAACTCCCTCTTTAGTCCATTGCTAACCAGTTTGAATCTCCCTCAGAGACCCCAAAATTTCCCTCACCAGGCCCAATACCCTCTTCCTACCAGTAGCCTGCTAGGGTTACAACCAATTATCAATGAGCTATTAAGGAACGGTTTCATTCAGCTCACAAACTCCCCCTACAATACTCCCATCCTGGCAGTTAAAAAAACTCCCAACACTTTCCGGTTAGTCATCATTAACAAGGCAGTTGTGCCCATCCATCCTTTAGTTCCTAATCTATGCACACTTTTATCCTCTATCCCTGCATCCCACCTATTTCTCAGTGGTGGATTTAAAGGACACCTTTTTCGCTGTCCTGTTACATCCAAATTCCCAAAGCCTTTTTGCATTTACCTGGACTGATGCTCAATCTCATCATTCCCAACAACTCACTTGGATGGTCCTTCCCCAAGGTTTCTGGGACAGCCCCTATTTATTCGGGCAGGTCTTAGCAGAGGACCTCTGCGGGTTAGCTTTCACCCATTCCACACTCGTTCAGTATGTGGATGATCTTTTGTGCAGCCCTTCTTATCCCATTTCCATAACCAATACCATTTCCCTCCTCAACTTCTTAGCAGACAAAAGATACAGGGTTTCTCCCCAAAAGGTCCAAGCCTTTAAACCCTCAGTCAAATATCTGGGAGTTCAGATCTCCCACGACTCCAAGGCCATAACAGTAGACCGAAAACAACACCTTCGAGACTTGCCTGTTCCAAAATCTAAGGATGAAATGTTATCATTTTGGGGCCTTGCGGGGTACTTATGAGCTTGGGTTCCAACTTACTCCTTTCTTGCCAAACCTTTATATGACTCTCAGGGCGACTCAAAGGAACTTCTAGATAAATCCATCAAAACCCCTTTCGAAAACCTCAAGCGGGCTCTCCTTAGAGCCCCAGCTTTACATTTACCTGACTTACAATGGCCCTTTGTTCTATATGTGCACAAGAACAAGGGCTTTGGGTTGGGTGTGTTAGGACACCAGAGGGGGTCCTCTTTCACCCCAGTGGCCTATTTGTCAAAAAAACCTTGATCCCACCATTCGTGGGTGGTCCCTCTGCCACAAGGCATTGGCAGCCACTCACGTGCTTCTTCAAGAAGCAAAATAACTCTCTTTTGGCAGCCCCACCAGTGTATTCTCACCTCATCAATTAAAGGATCTTTTGACTTATAAAGGGTTACAAACCCTCCCAAAGAGGGGGCCCTCTTTTGCCCCACTGGCCTATTTGTCAAAAAAACTTGATCCCACCATTTGGGGGTGGGCCCCCTGCCTCAGGGCATTGCCGGCTGCTCAAGTGCTTCTTCAAGAAGCAAAGAAACTCACTTTTGGCAACCCCACCAGTGTATTTTCACCTCATCAATTAAAGGATCTTTTGACTTATAAAGTATTACAAACCCTCCCACGCTGCTGGGCCCTATCTCTCCTCGTTTCCTTCATCCATGATCCTTCTATAACTTTCCAGACTTGTGCCCCTTTAAATCCTGCCACCCTTTCGCCTGTTTCTGAAGAAACTCCCTTCCATCAATGTATCAAGTCTTTAGAAATCCTCCTCCCTGGGGGAGAGAGGGAGGAGGGAGTGAGGTGTCGGTGACGGGCCATAATAATCATATACAGTGTATATTGACAAAATAAAAAAAAATAAATAAAAAAGAAAAAAAAAAAAAAGAAATCCTCCTCCCTTGCCTGTCTCACATCTCAGAAGGGCCACTAGACAACCCCACAAACATCTGTTTTACAGATGGTAGCTCTTCCTTAATAAATGGAGTATGAAGGGCAGGATATGCCATCGTATCCTCCACTAGTATCATTGAGGCCAGAGCTTTGCCACCCAACACAACCAACCAACTGGCAGAACTCGTGGCGATCACCCGGGCTTGTGAGCTATCTGCGGATGAATCCCTTACATTGTACACTGATTCTAAATATGTGTTCCACATGCTTTTGTCATATGCGGCAATTTGGAAGGAGAGGGGCCTTTTAAACACAAAAGGAGTCACATTTACCAATTCAAAGTTTATCACTAGACTTTAACAAGCATCCCTTTGGCCTTCCAAAATAGGCATAGTCCAGTGCTGGTCACATCAATCTGACTTCTCTCCCATCACCATAGGTAATTCTGGGCGGACCAGGCTGCCAAGCAAGCAGCCATGTCTTCCGACCCATGACTGGTTATGGTCACAGCCCCGCAAACCCCTTCTGAGAAACCCTCAAAGGATCCACAGAGACACCAACTTTTACCTTACTTACACTCTTTGTTCCACCCTAGTGTACATAACCTAAAATTATTCTGAGCTTCTTTCTTCTCTCTAACCCCAGAAGATAAATTTTTTCTCTAAGATTTAACCAAAAAATGTCAAATTTGCTAAAAAACGAATCCCAATACCCCATTACGGCCCATTGCTTTTCCAACACACCAGGTTAGAGGGCACACCCATGGAACGGATTGGCAGGTTGATTTCACTCACATGCCAAGAGTGCATAAACATTCTTCTCTCCTTGTTTTCGTGGATACATTTTCTGGATGGGTAGAAGCATACCCAACATTGAATAAGAGAGGATCCACGGTGGTTTCCCTCCTCCTTTCACATATCTTCCCACGATTCGGGGTCCCCACATCATTCCAGTCGGACAATGGTCCCAAATTCATTCCCCAGGTTACGCAAAGGGTTGCAAGAGGTCTCAACATCCCATGGCATTTTCATATCCCTTATCACCCCCAATCATCAGGAAAGGCTGAACGAACTCCACACTAATTGGGTAACATTACTCCCTTTAGCCTTGTTCTGCCTCCAAGTTCTCCCAAAGCGGCCCTCTTCCCTATCTCGATTTGAGGTCACGTATGGCCGCTCGGACATACCCCCCAGATTAATTCCTTCCCCTGGTCATCTGCCAGGACATCTCTCTTACCCACTTCTTTCTTTTATCTGCTTGGAGCTGTGGAAGCATTAAGAAACCCTTTTACCTAGCNAACTTCTCATGACCTATTTCTTTAACCAGAGTTCCCCTGACATAAAGGGCAAATTAAAGAAAATGGAAAGGGGGCCCCTCACTCCTCAAAATGAAGTACTGGCTGCCACATTCAAGGTTTATAATGGCTGAGACGATAAGGCCAAATGCCAAAAGTACCAACTACTGGCACAGGCCTTAAAGGGGTCCACACCCTCACCAACGACTGCCTTTTCAAGGGGCCCAACCACACCAAAGGGACCCCCGGGTCCCTACTTTAAGTGTGGTAAGGAAGGACATTGGGCACGATCATGCCCCAACCCCCATAGAGAGACTGGACCTATCTCAAACCCCACACCCAGCCTTCTAGGACTGGCGTCGGACGACTGACGGGGCCCAGGGCACCCTCTACCTACGACAGCCCTCACCACCACCAGGGAGCCCAGGGTACATCTCGCAGTTGAGAGCCACCCCATTTCTTTCCTCCTTGATACCCATGCCACTTTCTTAGTATTAATGGAGTTTTGGGAACCTACCTCCTCTTCCACACCGCCTATTGTTGGGGTAGGGGGCAAAGCCATTTTTCCACTAAAAACTCCCTGGATAACTTGCCACTTTGGGGACCATTCTTTTGCTCATCAGTTTCTCGTGATGCCACAATGCCCAACCCCTTTGTTAGGTCAAGACACATTGGCCAGGTTCCAGGCCTACATCTCTTTCCACCATACCCCCTTCACTGCTCTTATTGGTTGCCGGAGCGGCCCAAACTCCAGACGAACCAAATCTTCCTCCGCCACTATCCAAAGTTAATCCCCAAGTTTGGGATACTTCAACTCCCTCTTTAGTCCATTGCTAACCAGTTTGAATCTCCCTCAGAGACCCCAAAATTTCCCTCACCAGGCCCAATACCCTCTTCCTACCAGTAGCCTGCTAGGGTTACAACCAATTATCAATGAGCTATTAAGGAACGGTTTCATTCAGCTCACAAACTCCCCCTACAATACTCCCATCCTGGCAGTTAAAAAAACTCCCAACACTTTCCGGTTAGTCATCATTAACAAGGCAGTTGTGCCCATCCATCCTTTAGTTCCTAATCTATGCACACTTTTATCCTCTATCCCTGCATCCCACCTATTTCTCAGTGGTGGATTTAAAGGACACCTTTTTCGCTGTCCTGTTACATCCAAATTCCCAAAGCCTTTTTGCATTTACCTGGACTGATGCTCAATCTCATCATTCCCAACAACTCACTTGGATGGTCCTTCCCCAAGGTTTCTGGGACAGCCCCTATTTATTCGGGCAGGTCTTAGCAGAGGACCTCTGCGGGTTAGCTTTCACCCATTCCACACTCGTTCAGTATGTGGATGATCTTTTGTGCAGCCCTTCTTATCCCATTTCCATAACCAATACCATTTCCCTCCTCAACTTCTTAGCAGACAAAAGATACAGGGTTTCTCCCCAAAAGGTCCAAGCCTTTAAACCCTCAGTCAAATATCTGGGAGTTCAGATCTCCCACGACTCCAAGGCCATAACAGTAGACCGAAAACAACACCTTCGAGACTTGCCTGTTCCAAAATCTAAGGATGAAATGTTATCATTTTGGGGCCTTGCGGGGTACTTATGAGCTTGGGTTCCAACTTACTCCTTTCTTGCCAAACCTTTATATGACTCTCAGGGCGACTCAAAGGAACTTCTAGATAAATCCATCAAAACCCCTTTCGAAAACCTCAAGCGGGCTCTCCTTAGAGCCCCAGCTTTACATTTACCTGACTTACAATGGCCCTTTGTTCTATATGTGCACAAGAACAAGGGCTTTGGGTTGGGTGTGTTAGGACACAAGAGGGGGCCCTCTTTTGCCCCACTGGCCTATTTGTCAAAAAAACTTGATCCCACCATTTGGGGGTGGGCCCCCTGCCTCAGGGCATTGCCGGCTGCTCAAGTGCTTCTTCAAGAAGCAAAGAAACTCACTTTTGGCAACCCCACCAGTGTATTTTCACCTCATCAATTAAAGGATCTTTTGACTTATAAAGTATTACAAACCCTCCCACGCTGCTGGGCCCTATCTCTCCTCGTTTCCTTCATCCATGATCCTTCTATAACTTTCCAGACTTGTGCCCCTTTAAATCCTGCCACCCTTTCGCCTGTTTCTGAAGAAACTCCCTTCCATCAATGTATCAAGTCTTTAGAAATCCTCCTCCCTTGGGGAGAGAGGGGGGAGGGAGTGAGGTGTCGGTGACGGGCCATAATAATCATATACAGTGTATATTGACAAAATAAAAAAAAATAAATAAAAAAGAAAAAAAAAAAAAAGAAATCCTCCTCCCTTGCCTGTCTCACATCTCAGAAGGGCCACTAGACAACCCCACAAACATCTGTTTTACAGATGGTAGCTCTTCCTTAATAAATGGAGTATGAAGGGCAGGATATGCCATCGTATCCTCCACTAGTATCATTGAGGCCAGAGCTTTGCCACCCAACACAACCAACCAACTGGCAGAACTCGTGGCGATCACCCGGGCTTGTGAGCTATCTGCGGATGAATCCCTTACATTGTACACTGATTCTAAATATGTGTTCCACATGCTTTTGTCATATGCGGCAATTTGGAAGGAGAGGGGCCTTTTAAACACAAAAGGAGTCACATTTACCAATTCAAAGTTTATCACTAGACTTTAACAAGCATCCCTTTGGCCTTCCAAAATAGGCATAGTCCAGTGCTGGTCACATCAATCTGACTTCTCTCCCATCACCATAGGTAATTCTGGGCGGACCAGGCTGCCAAGCAAGCAGCCATGTCTTCCGACCCATGACTGGTTATGGTCACAGCCCCGCAAACCCCTTCTGAGAAACCCTCAAAGGATCCACAGAGACACCAACTTTTACCTTACTTACACTCTTTGTTCCACCCTAGTGTACATAACCTAAAATTATTCTGAGCTTCTTTCTTCTCTCTAACCCCAGAAGATAAATTTTTTCTCTAAGATTTAACCAAAAAATGTCAAATTTGCTAAAAAACGAATCCCAATACCCCATTACGGCCCATTGCTTTTCCAACACACCAGGTTAGAGGGCACACCCATGGAACGGATTGGCAGGTTGATTTCACTCACATGCCAAGAGTGCATAAACATTCTTCTCTCCTTGTTTTCGTGGATACATTTTCTGGATGGGTAGAAGCATACCCAACATTGAATAAGAGAGGATCCACGGTGGTTTCCCTCCTCCTTTCACATATCTTCCCACGATTCGGGGTCCCCACATCATTCCAGTCGGACAATGGTCCCAAATTCATTCCCCAGGTTACGCAAAGGGTTGCAAGAGGTCTCAACATCCCATGGCATTTTCATATCCCTTATCACCCCCAATCATCAGGAAAGGCTGAACGAACTCCACACTAATTGGGTAACATTACTCCCTTTAGCCTTGTTCTGCCTCCAAGTTCTCCCAAAGCAGCCCTCTTCCCTATCTCGATTTGAGGTCACGTATGGCCGCTCGGACATACCCCCCAGATTAATTCCTTCCCCTGGTCATCTGCCAGGACATCTCTCTTACCCACTTCTTTCTTTTATCTGCTTGGAGCTGTGGAAGCATTAAGAAACCCTTTTACCTAGCCCATCTAGGGCTCACACCTCGTTTCCCTTGTCCCCCGGTGATTGGGTATATTTTTCTCTTCCACCTGATAAGGGCCCTTTAACCCCAAAACGGGAGGGACCTCTTAAAGTTGTTCTTTGTACACCTACAGCTGCCGGGCTAGAAGAAGCCCCAGGAAAACTAACCTCATGGAGTCATATCTCCAGGTTAAAGCCAGCCAGGTCGCCCGACTGCAGAACAGAGCCTCACCACTCAGGTCATTCTCACAAGCTCGCTTGTTCCATTTCTCCCACCAATCCTTTAAAGCTTCATATATCCCATGTACCTGCCCTCTCCCCAATTCCGGAGTAACTGCTACTCTTCCCTTCCTCATACTGCATGGAAATTTGGATTTTCGAGTGTGGCCCATTTTCTCTTCTTTTTCTGTGGCAACTGCTTGAACTCCCTACTTGGCCCTGGCCCATAGCCACACCCATTTGTGAGATTGAGGTTGATTGGGAGTAACCCCCATGCAGGATACGTGAACAACATACATACACCTTCATCGCCTTCCTGACTTTTCTTCTGCTTCTTAGCCCTGTCACACCTGACTCAGGATTCAGGTGGAGATTTTATTTGACAGAGACCTGGACAACTGGCCGTACAACCCATGCCCCTGTTGGAGGTTTCTTTTGGTGCAATGGCCCCCTCTCCAAAACTCTTAACGCCTCTGGTTCCATTCTCTGCCTCTGTTTCACTGGTCCCTCAACTTCCCGGTTACAGCCAAGCAGAAATTATTGCCCTAATTAATCCCCCAGAAAACCAAAAGCGTGCAGTCTTTCTCCCCTTAGTCATCGGGGTCTCCCTGGCCTCCTCTCTAGTGGCCATGGGACTAGGCACAGGGGCTCTTATCCATTTTGTAGACTCCACTAGAGATCTATCCCCAAAACTCCAGGAGGCTGTTGAGGCTTCAGCAGAGGCCCTGACCTCCCTACAATGCCAAATCACCTCGACAGCCCAGGTAGCTCTGCTCACCGCAGCCTCCAAGAGTACCTGCCCCTACCAGATGGTGAGGACACGTCTCCTATTTTTCCTCCATGCCCTCCAGGAGGACAGTTGGTTACTCCCTAACATCCAACAAGCAGAAGACATATTTGAGGGCCTCAGTGACCTTTGGCTCCAAGGGACATCCCTCACCTTCTCAACAGAAGAAATTACCATCTTCAGCACCTGGGTTTATGGTCTCTTATCTCTCATATTAGACTAAGCAAACCTTCTGCCCTCGCCTCCCAAGTCCTCCTTCCCCCTTCTCAGCAGGAAGTAGGCAGAGATGATCTCAATGCCCTTCTCCCAATCTAATACCAAAGAAGGAGGAATGCTGGCTAATATACCCTCTGCCAGAAAAGCAAAATGGTGTTAAAGACCGAGATACACAAAATGGCACCTGAGAAAGTTTCCTGGAAAACCCCCACCTTGAAAAATCCTCTAGCTGCCACATCATCTTCCTGTGCGCGCAATTTTGCCCGCCTATGAGAAAGTCCCAGCTCGGCTTAAACCCCGCTCGCTTCCCTCCCCTTCCTTCTTAGCCAATAGGAACAGTCCAGCTCAGCCTCACTGGATATAAAAGGCCCACCCGCCTCTCCCTGCTGCTGCTCGCACTTTTGAGAGGGCAGCTCGCTTGTTCATTATGCCTGCCTAATGCACTTTGGTTGAGTCCCCGTCTCCTGGTGTGTCGTATTTTGCACTCGGGCTGGGGTTTTTCCTTTCACTGACAAGTACTCCCTTGACCAAACTTTAGTCAGCCCCCTTGCGCCTCCTTCCCCACTACACATTGACTTTGCCTGTTGTAGGAAAGAATCCTGGCAGGCCAGTTTATTGAGAATCCTCCCCATCCCTTGATACCTAATCAAGCTCCTCTCAGCAATTCTCCATGCTCTCCTGCATTTTACCAAAACCAGAGATTATTTTACATTGAGTGTTAGGACCAAAGCTGTTTTTTTTTTTTTTTTTTTTTTAAGTTGAGTTAATCTCCATTCCCTATCGCAATAGTCTAGACCCCATTGCAAGTCTTGAATAAAGTCTTCCTTGCTGATTTTAACAAGCATCCAGTGCAACTTTTTTCTATAACAATCCTTAAAAAAGGGTGGGGTGCACTGCCATAGGGAAAGCCTGGTGGTACGATGGTGTGACAGCTGTGCCAGAAACCTCACTATATCATTGTACCCTTCGGTAGCCTCAGTACTAGTCCTCCTGATGAGATTTTTTTGTTTTCATTTTTTTTTATATTCTCCATTCATAAGAGTTTATAGAATATAAACAATAATAAAGCAAATATGCATGTGCCAGCCAGTTGGGTGGAGAAAACAAACATTCCCAGTACTTACCATACTCCAGACCCTCAGTCCCTCCTCCTACCACCGCTCACCTGCAGAGGCTCCCTCTGCGCTGAGGCTTGTAATCATGCCCTTGCTGTTCTTTTTAGTTTTACCACCTATATATCTTTTCCTAAACGGTACATTGCTTATTGTTGCCTGTTTTGGAATTTTATATAAATGGGACCATACTGTATGTTTCTTCCATGATTCGATTCTTTGGTTCAACGTTGTTTTTTAGCCTTGGCTATTCTGAGTTCATTCCTTTTCATTGCTGCACAGAATTCTGCTGCATGAGCATATTGCAGTCTGGGTATTTATTCCACCACTGACGGGCACATGTGTCAATTCCAGTTTTCGCTGCTATGCATGTAGCTCCCGGGGGAAGCGCAGGAGTTTGCACAGTGGGTCTCAAGCCACAGCATGCAGCAGAACCACCTGGAGGGCCTTAGACTATAGCTGATAATTCATTAGGTATGAGGGTGGGAAGGGGGTGATCATCTGCATTTCAAACAACTTCCCCAGCGTTGCTCATGCTACAGCTCTGGGGACCACAATTTGAGAAACATGGTCCATACCTAGAAGTGAAACTGACTGATCACAAGATGCGCCCTGTTCACCTTAATCAGAAAAGGCCACACTGCTCCCAAAGCAGGTCAGTGTGAGTGGGTGTGAGTTCTTCCTGTCCCAAATGGTTACAGCCAGGCAAAAGATGCACATGGGAGGGAATTGCAAGAAGTAAACAGTTATGTTAGGGTGGTGGAGAGATGGGCGGCCCTTCTTATTTTTCCATGTCCTTCAACATTGTTTTCAATGTTCCTGGAAAAAGCATCTAACCCTTCTTAGGAAGATGGAGCCAATGTGAAACAGGCTGATGATCTGCAGTTTGAAATGTGAAGAACAACGCACTGAGCACTTTCTGCATGGCTGGACACCACCTGCATCTACCTTCTCAACAGCCGCACGAGGCAAGAACCGTGATCACTCCCATCTTAGAGATGGAAACCAGGCTCCTAATGGGAGGAA
>NW_007726779.1:441262-442629 GCF_000696425.1 Galeopterus variegatus | reverse complement strand
GAGCAGGGACTTTTGACTAAGCTTTCACGGTGATGTCCCCAGAGCTTGGAAGAGAAATACAAGGAACCGAAAAGAAGCAAGTGTCTGAGGAAGACAAGTGCTGCATCCCGGCTCAGTGCTCTTCAAGAGCAGGTTCCACAGCCCAGAGACGTTTCTGGCCAGGTACTTCCTGTCAGTTTTAGGTTGAACATCAAAAACCTTTCTACCATAAATTTAAATAGTTACAAAGAATGCAATTCTTGATGCATTTTTAAAAGTTACCTATAAGAATAATAGTTAAAGAACTCTTTCCAACGTAGCTGAGGGAAATTAAACATTACGGCAATTCGATACCCAAACCTTTAGTTAAAATATATACATAAAATCTACGTTTTTTCTGTTGTTCCTTTTGACCCTTGATTTCATATTTTCAGTCCATTTCCCCCACATAAGTGCATCTTAATGCCATGGATTTTATTCTTCATTTTACTGAATTATCATACCTCTCTGCATCAAAAAGTATATTTGTATATATTTGAGANCAGAAAATTTTCTCCTATGATTCAAAATAACTGCTATAAAAATTTAAGGCACCAACATACCTCTTATATACGTTGCTTTAACTTGATTTTGACAAGTAGGACAGAAACACGAAGGTGTTCTCCTCCACCTCCTAGACATCAAGCAAAGCATCCAAATGAGACCCAGACGTGGGGAGCAAATGAGCGTCCTCCCCAAGGCCTGCTCCCACTGCGGAGGAGGGTGAGAGGCACGAGGGGCACGCCTGGAGCAGGGTACTATTTTCTGGAATTGTTTCTATAAACCTTGACCAGTCTAAGTCTAGACAGATAAGCAGAGCCTTGCTGTAAATTAACTGGCTGGAGCAACAAGTTTTATTGATGCTGTCTTCGCTTCTCCTCAAGGAACCCTGACCTAAGAGCCATGCAATCTTTGTCAAGGCTGGTGGGGTTGAAAGGACAGATAATTAAAACCCAACAAAAACTGTCATCACCCCTGCCTGTCACCCTGGTCTGTAGCATACCTAGATTCAGGACATCCCAACCTAAGCCAACACCTTGTTTTTCGGTCACACTTGGTGCTTAACAGAAATATGTATAAGTCAGGAAAGTCCAGAAGCCCTGCCACTGGCTCACGGGGTCTTGGCTAATGACACCTACCAGACACCAATCTTGAGAACTGCCCCTTTTTGTCCCTCCTCAGGTTTATAAGCTTCCAGGGCAAGCACCATCATATCACTGTTTGATTTAGAAAGGAGGAGAGGGATGCATTCCTTCTGCAAGGTGGAGGGGTGGTTATGAAAGGCTGTCAGTTTTAAAGTGCACTTATGGAGTACGGCAATCTGGGATTTTATTCCCTAAGACCCCCCA
>NW_007726779.1:369041-440372 GCF_000696425.1 Galeopterus variegatus | reverse complement strand
CAGTTTTAAAGTGCACTTATGGAGTACGGCAATCTGGGATTTTATTCCCTAAGACCCCCCACGCCTTTGGAAAGACCTCGTGTGTCCAGGGGTGCCGGGCTCCATGTGAAGACATCCACTTCATCTGTCTCTCTGAAGTGCCAGTCTTCTGGGCCAAGGCTGCCTTGGTTGGCCTTACTGCACCCAGTCAGGGGGCATCACTGGTCCCAGGACTTGCACCCCAGGACCACAGGTTCGACTTCATCAGTCAAAACAGGACTCTGTGAGTATATTTCCCTTCCCCTGTTTGTTTCATAAGATGAGATTCCTAGAGAGCTAAATCTTGCGGGTTTCGTCTGTAAGTCATAAATGTTTGTACCTTTCTCAGATCATCTTTGAAAATCACTTTGGATTATAGGTGCATGGCAATCTAACTAGTTCAAACCAATTTCTTACTTATCCATGACACTCAACATCCAGCTGCAGTCATCAGACAGAACTGAGTGCATCCACCAATTTTGGCTTTGGTAGAGTCAAGAGGTGGTGACCCCTGGTTCTCAGCCCCCAATTGCTCACAGAATGTGTAACCTGCACCTTGTGTTTGCAGATGAGACTGCAGGGGGCCAGGCATGCCTCCCATCTCTCTCCCTTTCAGCTCTCTACCCCGTTACTGCTGCACAGCCCCACTGGTCAGAGCCTAAAGTGGTAGCTGGTCATACTTTACCCATGGGTGGGGCTAGGTCAGAGGCTCTTCTCTGACTTCTAAGGTTAGAGTCAGGGAGGGGAGCCATTGCCTATTAGGCCTCATGGCTGGCTTAACCTCAGCACAGCCAGGTTAAGCACTTTCCCCCTTCTCCCCCTCACCTTTCCCTTTTCTGCTCTGGGAATGGGTCAGTGAAATTCCTCTCCTGGGAAGGGTAAACATGACTGTTATCATCAAAGGAACGTCTTGTGGGCTGTGTTAGCCAGCTTTGAGCTGGAATGCCTTGTACTAATATAGTAGTGACACTAATTAGAAAAGCCTATGCCCTAACTGATGAGATATTAGTGGACCACGAGGGCTATGTCACCTTGCATAGCACTGATTTTGAAGTTGCCCATTACTCTGCCAGAACCCTCAAAGGCTTATATGCCTCCTGTTTTCTTTCCTTTGAAGGAACTGATCTGGTTCAGTCTCCCTTCCATGTTAGCGGAACAAAGCTTTGGCTGAAATGGTGCCTGGCTTGGATCTCTCTCTCCCTTTTCTCCATCTCATCAAATCTAACACTGCCTAGGTGCAGGGGTCTCTTTCTGTCCTGCCCAAGGCTTGCCTGTGCCCACCCGGGTTCCTGTTTCCCTTGGCTGCCCCTTCCACTCCAGATTTAGGGAGTGGGAGTTTGCCTGTGGCTGGCTTCCAGACCCAGACCCCATCTACCAGCAGTTTGGGCCACAAAATCCCTGCGGGGGCTGGGGGTGGGGGCAGCGGAGAGCAAAGTTTGCCAGGGGGTTTCTATCCTTGTGAGGAAGCTTCCTCAGCTCACACTCCACAATGAGACGGGGATGGAAAATAGGATTCAGCGCCCCTCCTCCAATCCTTAATAAAGACCACTGACCAAGCACATCCGAGAAAATGCTTAATGTGTGGAGAGTCTGCAACTTTCTCAACACAATTCATTTTAGTTTTTAAAATAACCCTTGCAGGCCTTACATTCACTTTTTCTCCTGCAAGTGTTTATGCACCCCAAAAGCCACTGGCATTTAAATTTTTTATGAATAAAAGGGAGAGCATCTTGCACTTTAGACCAAATGCACTGCTACCTACCAAATCCTCCTAGGCTGCGTGTGAAGTCTGGGGAAGGACGGAACGAGGAACGGGATGTGAAGCCTGTTCACACCGCACTCCTGGAGGGCTGGACCAGCAGCTCTGTTCCAAGCAGAAAGGTGACACATTAGACATTTAGGAGCCTTTTGTGACTGGCAATTGAAAGTTAGCATTGCTTGACCCTGCTACCACTAAAAAATTTGATTTAAAATTTGAACAAACAATTCCGAGAATCCCATGTACACAGCTCAGTCGTTGTCCACTGGCGGGGGGTGGGGGAGAGGGACGTCTCAGCAGCGCCCACGTTCCCTCTGTCAGTGCCCAGGGCTGGCCTGCTTCCTTCCATCCCGTGTCTAGTCCATGTCTAGTCCACGTGATCTCGGGGGTCTGCTACACCCGGTTGCACCCAGGGCACTATCTGCAGGAGTCCCCAGGGGAGGAGCTCGCGGGCATTTCTGCTAGTGCCTTGTCTCTGCCGGCCCTTCCTTCCTAAGCCGGGCTCGGGACGCCCCTGATTCAGCAGCACCCACCAGCTAAGACCTGGTACCCCAGCTTGCAAGTGCCCAGCCTACCCCTGACTTGTCAGGCTTGCTCGTTAGCAGGAAATACAAACCGACGCAAAGCGACAGTCGGCCTCTGGGGTGGGCTCACGGCCCACACGGCGGTGGATCTGAAACTTTCTCAGGGCCCCGCTCCCTCCACCTGTGGCCCTGGGAAACCCCCCCCCCCACACTCCCGGCCCTCATCCTCCCCAAGCAGAAACGCCGCAGATGGGGGGCTGTTTTCCATGGGTCACCCGCGAGCCTCAGCACCTTGGTGGTAGGACTAGAACAAGTGGTCTGAGCTCACCCACAGTCGCCGTGGCTGATATTATCACCATGACGAGCACCCGAGCAAGGGCCCACCCCCCGGAGCGTCGTGTCCACGGCGAATGCCCCTCTCTGTGTCCCCGCTCCTGGCTGCCGGGCGCGGCCCGGGCAGCTAAACTCACCAGTCCCTGCGCAGCGCGGGAGTGCGGGGCCTCCGCCCACTCCGCGGCTTTAAGCGGCGCCCGACCCCGCCCCGCGCCCACCCCGGCCCCGCCCCACGCGCATCCCAGCCGGCGCCGAGAAACGAAACTCCGCGAGGACCCGCAGGAGGCGCCGGCGCGGAAACGAAACCTAGAGCACCCGCCGCGTCCCGGGGCTCGCGGGGAATGCAGATCCTGGGACTGGGCAATCCCATGCAAGGGTGGTCTGGTGGGGGAACACAAACTGCCGCAGCAATTAGCAGTCAACCCTCCCCCAAACCCTGCTCAACCTCTCTGGGCCTGTTACTTCCTGGTGGAGGAGAAGAGGGACGCCCGGCCAGGTGGGCTGCGAGCACGGGGCTGCCACCCTCTTGTTGGAGTGAGCACGACTGAAGCCTTGTTGGGACCTAAAGCTGCCTGGATTGCAGAGGAGGGGAGGATTTTTAAAAGGACAGTTTTTTTTCTCTCCACTCTTGCTTCCCATCCCCTGACTTTCTTATCTCACTCGCTAATAGGAAAACAAGGCCGAGAAGCTAATTAGTACTTTGCAAAGCTAAGAGTTCTTTCTTTGAGACTTGCAGAGTTTTGAGAAATGATCAAGGCCAAATGACGGAAGCTGACCTTGGGTACCAGCCAAGTACACTGGCGCAAATCAAAATCTTGCAGGGTCCTGAGATTATAGCGAAGATAAGAACAGAAACCAGATGAGGCTTGGCAAGACCTTGTACCTGACACATGGAAATGGACCCCTCGTAACTCACATCTTCCTCTCTCCTGCTTTTCACCTCCCACATTCCATTCCCTCAACCCTTCCTTTTAATAACCCCTCAGTAAATGCAAATCTTTGAGATAGGGTAGCCTACCATCTCCTTCAGCTGAACACATCTGCTTTTTTAACATCAACCGTTTGTCTTCCGAATTTTTTTCTTTCCTTTTCAAGGGGGCAGGCAGCTGGACCTGAGTCCGGTAACACTCTGAAGGAGAAAAGGTGCCATTGGATGGCAGGGGCAGGTACGAGCAAGGCGCCACATTCAGCAGAGACTTCACTCTGGGTGCTGCCACTGCTTCTTCAAACCACAGGAGGCGCTCCCCAGTGATTCCGGTTCATGCGCGAATTCAGAAAGAGCAGGGGCAAAATGAAACCTTGGCAGAGTCCCAGCCTTAGCCAATGTGGGATGAGGGGAAGGCAGTGGGGTGTCTGGATGCACAATGGCAGGAGCTGCCCACCCTCAGTTGGTGCAAGGATGTACTAGTCCATTTCTGTTGCTTATCACAAAACACCTGGAACTGGGTGATTCATAAAGAAAGCAAAATTTATTGTGTAGTTTTGGAGGCTGGGAAGTCCAAAGTCCAGGGAATGCATCTGGTGAGAGTGTTCTTTGGTGGTGGCTTTACAGCAATGCAGGGGGTCTTATATGGCAGAAAATGTCAGAGCAGAGAGAGGCTCTCACGGGTTCCCCTTTTAAAGCCCTCAGAACCAGACCCATGACCACCATTATTAATCCATTCATTAGGGCATGGTCCTATAATCTAATCATGTCTTCAAGGCCCCACCTTTCAATTACCATAGTAGGATTTCCCACCCTCTTAACAGTCACAGTGGGGATCAAGCTTCTAATACATAAAACTTTGGGGACACAATTCAATCCATATCAAAGGGCCTCCTTTGATTGGATGCCTGGAAGCCTCACTTGCCTGCCTCAGTCCCTCCCTGGCCTTCTATTTTGGTACCTTATTGCTTCTAATATGCACAATATACGGCAGTGCCCTGCAGAGCACAAGTGCTTGTTTTGGGGTGTAATTCAGTAGTAATACAATAATAGATCATATGTACTGAGCCCCTACTATGTTGGGTGCCAGCCTGAGACATTCATGTGCAATTGCTCACCTTTACAACCACCCCACAAAGGGAGTAAGGTGATCACACCCATTGTACACATGAGAAGACTGAGGCCCAAGGACCGGAGTCCCATAGCTAGGAAGTGGTAGTGCTACCATTCCAACCCACATTTTTATTCCCCAAGCCTGCACGCTTCAGCATCTTCTCCCCATGCTAAACTCTAGAAGCAGCTCCTGTCCTCAGGAAGCTCACAGCCTCCCACGTGAATTGCTAATGATGTATTCCCTCTTAAAGATAAGTTCATTACTCTTCTCTTAACCAAATAAATTTCAGACTCTTAGTCCTTGAGAATTGCCCCCTCCCGTCCTCCAGGCAATTCTCTTCAAGTCTCAGCACCCTACTTGCTGTCCTGACCATGGCACACACTTCATGCTACTGAGACTTTGTTTATGCCCCTCCTGCTGGGCTATCCTTTCCCAGTAGACTCCCAGAGGAATTCTCCTCCCCTGCCAAGGCTCAACTTCCATGTCTCCTCGTCTATGCAGCTGCTCCTGGGAGCTCCTTCCAAACCCTGGGTCAGGTCTCTTCCAGGCCCCCACTGGCCTTAGCTCAGGCTACTGCACTTCTGGTGATGTTCTGGGCAGTGTGGGATGTGGCCACCTCTTTGACGGGGCTGTCATCTTCATGAAGGCAGGGTGAGGTCCTATCAAGCTTGTATTCCTTCAGTGCCTGGGGCCCTGCACACTACAGTAGTGCTCAGTACGCGTGGGCTGAACTTAACTGGACTGAAGTGCCCTGCTGTCTGCCTTAGGCCCCACATGGCACAGCCCTGGTCCTGCCTTTTTGGTACTCCTACCTCCACTAAAAAGTATCTGGCAAAAACAATGCAGCCACAGGGGAAGCACTAGCGGTCAAACAATCACACTGACCCTTGACCCCTATTGCCCGTGCAGTCGTGGGTGTCCCAGGGGACTCCAGGTCTCTCTGGTCCTTGTCCAGCCCTCTCACACCGCATGCCCTGGCCTGCCCTGGGCTGGACTTGCCAAAGAGAGCTGAGCTGGTGTTCATGAAAAGCCATCGCTGGCTAGATGTATGGCCTCTGCTCCCTACCTCAAAATTGGTGCACTTCCTGTAACACCTGTGGGAAGCTGACAGCGCGCTGTTTAAATGGAGCGGGGGGCGTGGCTGCGGGGACAGCGGTATTCCAAACTGCTCAGTATGATGTGCAGGACCCTTCTAATCTCGCGCCACTCCCACTTCCTACGGGACCCTCCTACGGCTCAGGGCACCCCTTCTCCAAAGCAATGTCTTCCCCGGTTCCCCTCCAGGCCTGGCGGACTTGCTTCCTGCAGCTTGACATCGCACGCCGGTGGCAGGCAGGGCAGGACGCCATCGCCCCATCACCTCCTCCGCCCTGGAACACGGCCTTATCACACTGCCTTGGCCTCCGCCACCAGGCTGAGGACGGGCCATGGCCCGCACCAGGTCCGTGCTGTTTGCTGCTGCACGTGGGATCCAGCACGGTTCCCGGCAGCTGAGTGTTCCCGTGTCTCTGGGATGAA
This sequence comes from Galeopterus variegatus, assembly GCF_000696425.1. Taxonomy (NCBI): domain Eukaryota; kingdom Metazoa; phylum Chordata; class Mammalia; order Dermoptera; family Cynocephalidae; genus Galeopterus; species Galeopterus variegatus. Next base: position 434,181 of record NW_007726779.1, on the reverse strand, counting down.
CGCAGCGAATGGCAAGGCTGGTCCCGTCCTGCAGTCACGACCCGCGAAGGACTGTCCCGGGCTGCTTCCTCTTTTCATGCCCCGCGTCGGTTCACCAATCAACTCAGGTTCGGCTTCAGTTTCGTTTCTTCTTCAGGGTTTCCAGAATGGAAAGTCAGGCGGCGCTACGCTAGATTCCGGCATCCAGGGGGCGGTGCCCGGGGAGGGGGCGGTGCCTGGGGAGGGGGCGGTGTCAGGACCTCCCTCCACGTCCCCCACTGGCCGCCCGGCGCATTGAGCGTCCTGCCAACGCTGCCATTCGAGGCTGGACACGGTTCTGCGGTGCCCGGGGGGCTGGCGGGACTGCGGAGCAGCCGGAACCACCTCCCGGGCCCAGGCAGAACAGCGCGTCCCCGCCGCGCGCCCCCTCTGTTCGACCCAGGCGCTCATTCAGGTTCTTATTTGTTTTGTCGGATTTCATTTTCTCTTCCGTGCATGTGACAAAACCCGGTGTTTCTCAAAGGGTGGATCTTGGACCAGTAGCGTTGGCTTCACCTGGGAACTTGTTAGAAATGCAAGGGCTGGAGGTCGACCCCGTGGCTCACTCGGGGGAGTGCGGCGCTGGGAGCGCCGAGGCCGCGGGTTCAGATCCTCTATGGGGATGGCCAGTGCGCTCACTGGCTGAGCGCGGTGCGGTGACACCAAGCCAAGGGCTACGATCCCCTTACCGGTCACAAAAAAGAAAAAAAGAAATGCAGGGTCTGGGGGGCACCTCAGTCCACTGTGTTAGAATCTCTATTTTAAAGGGATTTCCCAGGTGGTGCCTGATAGCGTTTGGATGTGTTGTCCCCTCCAAAACTCATGTGGAAATCTGATCTCCAGTGTGGCAGTGTTGGAAACCGATTGAGTCATGGGGGCGGATCCCTCATGAATGGATTAATGCTCTCCCTAGGTTGGGGGAGTAATGAGTGAGTTCTTGCTCTATTAGTTTCCACCAGAGCTTGTTGTTTATAGGACCTTGGCACCTCCTCTCTTCTCTTGCTTCCTCTCACCATGTGATCTGCTTGTACCTGCCAGCTGCCTGCTGCTTTCCCCCATGAGTAGAAGCAGCCTGAGGTCCATGCCAGATGCAGCTGTCCCAGAATTGTAAGCCAAATAAACCTCTGTTCTTTATAAATTACCCAGTCTCAGGCATTTCTGTTATAGCAACACAAAACGGGCTGATACAGTGCCTTTGCAACTAAAGCAGGAGAAGCCTGGGTGTGGGTGCTGTTTGTCTGGTCTTGTCTGCCCTGGGGCCCAGCCGAGAGCTCTGCCAGGAGGGCACAGATGCTGAAAGCCCACTGGAGCTGCGGGGAGTAGGGGGGGCTGAGCTGATGGCCCTGGGCCCTTGCTTGGTGTACAAGTGGCCTAACCCAATCTCACTGGTATTTACAATACTGGGAAAGGTCCAGTGGCCTTTCCAAAATCGTATTTCCTGGATAGGGCCAGCTGTGCACTGGCATTCACACACAGAAAAGAAATGTGACATTGTAGTGGGTTAGAAATCATGATTCTCATTTGATTTTAGAATAAGGTTTTTAGGTAAATGCATGTATGGGGCAAAAGCCCTCGGACAGGGGGCTACAGCCCATAGATAGTGAGGCCAAAGCCCATCTAATCAACTCTTAATCACTGGTAAGGTACAGGACTGTATACTTTAATTATTTTAGAGATGACAGGTAGTTGTCATACCGGTTCTGTTAAGAGATTTTAAGAATTGCTGAAGGAAAAGTTGTGGAAAAAATGTTTTCTAGGGGCAAACTGTCTGTTGGGGGAAACTTTAGAGATAATTGTATTTAGATTTTATCATTAAAGTGTAACTTTTGTTTAAGGAGAGGTCATACTTTAGATAATGAGCCAGTTTGACAATTAATAGTTCTTTACTAATTGTACTTTGGAATGTCACTTTAATTTACTGATGTTACTAGTTTCCATTGTTAAGCTATACTTAGCCATGGACAACTTTTGTCACACTGGCCATGTCCTTATGTCCTACTTTGATGATTGAATCCACTGGAAGTTTCTTGTAAAACTTCCTTGTCTTGTCAATAAAAAGAAAGGCTGATTTTGGATCGGGGCTGCTCCCCTGATGGGTGGCAGTCCCTCCAGGCCTCATTGATTGTATTTTGAGCGAATTCTTTCTTTCTCTTTTCTCGGTTACACAGAGGAAAGTGTAACATGACATTATGACAAATCCCATAAGAGGGGATCCACTGAGCAAAAGCAATTCTTCTTCCTCCCTTTCTCCCTTTTGTGGACTGAAATCAAGCTTGTCAGAGCAGAAATAATTTTATAAGGGTTTATTGAAAGCCAACCTGAAGGATCCACCTAGAAACCAACAGAATTGGGAAGTGCTTGGAAGTCTATCACTGGGAAGATTTTATAGGAAAGTTTGGAAAAGGGAGGGGGCCTCCTCATACCAGAGTTGTCCCATATTTGTTGGTGTGTGAGATACAAAAGCTGCAGTTATTGGTACAGGTTACAACATACAGGCTAAAAGGTGTCTGTGAATAGAACAGGCAGTAAACTTCATGCCTCAATAGCTCATTGTTTCACTTAAGGTCAGGAGGTTGTACATTAATTGGTATGTCAACCATTTCAGGAACTTACACACATTCTTTACTTAGGGGCAGGTGGTCCATCCACATCAGCTCATAAGACCTTGCCCCAACGTTAAGTGTTAGACAGCCTGCTTGAACCCATGTCATCATTCATCACCTTCTTCCTCCCTCCCTCCTTTCTTGTTCCCTGAACATTTATCACACACCATGCTAGGTTCCGTGCTGGATGCTTGGGATATACGAGTAAATTAGACAAAGTCACTGCCCCTAAAGAGACAGGTGAGTAAACTGAGGAATGAGCTACTCTCAAGAAAGTGCTGCTTTGAATAAACTTAGGGGTGTGGGGGGTGGGGGAGGGGATGGTGGGGCACCTGGGGAACAATTGCAATCTGAGGTGGTGGGCATGCTGATGGTATTGATCTGATCACCACATCTTGGGCACAGGTGCTAATGGTAGGTAGCTCTGCACCCCATGAATACGTATAATCAATAAAAAAAAGAGTTCATGGAAAAATTTGTATTACCTTTTAATTCTATTTTTCCACAAACTCTTTGGGACCTTCAGATTATGACTGACACACTGTCAGCTGCGCTAACCACAAACTTTTTGAAGTACCCTGTATATGTATGAAGTAAATGTGGCAGGTAGCATCGCTATTCTATTCTAAACATATTCTGACCTTTATTTAGATGAATACACTTTCCTGTTGATAAGGATCCCTGCCATGCTAGGGGAACTCTATCCTATTGGTAAAAGGGAGTTATTATATATATATTAAAGGGTTTTAATATATATGCTTATTTAAAAGCTGTAATGTTGATCTGTACCACTTCATCCTTCTTCTGGATGTACACACAGGTCATTCATTAGGCCAGGAGTTCACAAACTGCAGCACACAAGCCAAATCCAGTTTGATGCCTGTTTTTGTAAATAAAGTTTTATTGGGATAGAAAACAAAACAAAACAAAAACAAAGTACTGCTCTAGCGGCTTACTGGGGAGCTCTGGAGGGCCAGGAGAGGGCCTTTGGGGGGTGGGGGAGTGGGAGGGGTGGGCCAAGGGAAAAGTCCTCAGGAAAGGATTCGCGGATGAGGTGAACCCTTCCAAAGCTCATTTTCAGTTTCCTGATAAAAAGGAGAAACGGTGAAAAGTAACAGTAATGTCTGACTTTCAGACTTTCCTTGATCCTTGTTTGAGTCACACATGTTAGCTCAGCTGAGCCCCACAGAGCTCAACTTTTGTGCTGTAGGTTTCTATTCCCCCAGTGCTGAGCACCCCAGTCCATGCTTGGCAGGTGCTCAGGTGAGCGCAAGAATACTCGCGCAAGGCTGTGAGAGAAGAGCTCAGGAAGGGTCGGGCTCAGTTCTGGAGATCCGGGCACACTTCTCCTGTGTATCCGTTCTGGAGAATGGTACTTCAGGTTGTCCCTCCTTTATTCTCATTCCTTCCACCTGAGACACAAGTGCTTACCTGTGCTGGCACCTCTCATGCTAGAAGCCCATGCAAGAAGCATCTGGGGCTGAGAAGAAGAGAGAGGATGGAGCTGAGGACAGTTTCCACCCTCCCCTGCTGAACTCAGAGAAAGAGCCACTTGGAGCTGGGTCTCCCTGTTCCTCGCCAGACCCTCTGAGCAGGGAGGGAGATGTACAGGTAAGTATGCTATTTCCGATAGTCCCACAGTACTGAAAATGTGTGAGTGTCCGTGAACTTCATCCTAAAGAGACTGGGCCTGCCTAACCAGCTTCCAAAGCCACAGTAAGAGGCACTGCAGACACAGGTAGCCGGGCAGCCTTCCTCCACTGTTCTGAATTTTGAAATCCAGTGCTAAGGGAGCCCAAGTTTTCCGTATGGAGCTGTAGTTTTGGGAGTGAACCCCCCTCGGGCCTTCCAGCCTTGTCTAGCTTCCATGGGACTGGGACCCATGGGTGAAACCAGGCGGGACCAGAAGAAAAAACACCCAGACATGCCACAAAAGCCAGAGAAAGAACATGTCACTTGTATCTTAAGCCATTAAATTTCGGGGTGCTTGTTCCTCAGCAGTAGGTAATTGAACCACACCCCAGCTTCCGTGCACTGGGTGTTCAGCAGTAAATCAATGTCAGCCTTCATGATGGAGTTTGGATATTTTGTCCTCCCAGAACTCATGTGGAAATTTGATCCCCAATGTGGCAGTGCTGGAAACTGTTTGAGTCATAGGCACAGATCCCTCATGAATGGATTAGTGCTCTCCCTAGGTGGGGGAGTAATGAGTGAGTTCTCCCTCTATTAGTTCCCGCAAGAGCTGGTTGTTGATAGGACCCTGGCACCTCCCCTCTCTCTCTCTTGCTTCCTCTCACCATGTGATCATCTTTTACCCGCCGCTGCATGCTGCTTTCCGCCAAGAGTACAAGCAGCCTGAGGCCTGCACCAGATGCAGCTGTCCCAGAACAGTAAGCCAAATAAACCTCTGTTCTTTATAAATTACCCAGTCTCAGGTATTCTGTTATAGCAACAGCAATGGACTAATACACTTCACATGATCATTTAGTTTGTTTCAGGCCAGACCTGCTGGCTTTTGAATTAGAGATAAATTCTCTCAAACTTGTGGTCATTGGTCAAATTTTGTGTTTAGAGTCCATGTGCTTATTTTCTCATTAGCTGTTATGGACTGATTTATGCTCCCCCCCACACCATCCATATGTTGAAGCCCTGGCTCCTGATGTGACTGCATTTGGAGATAGGGTCTTTAAAGAGAAAATCAAGGTTAAATGAGGTCATAAGGGGAGGGTCCAGGTCCAGTATGACTGGTGTCCTCATGAGAAGAAAAGAGACAGGCCATATGAGGACACAGTGAGAAGGTGGCCATCTACCAGCCAAGAGAAGAGGCCTCAGGAGAGACCAGACCTGACACACCCACACCTTGGACTTCCAACCTTCAGAAGTGTGAGAAAATACTATTTCAGTTGTTAAAGTCAGCCAGTCTATGTTATTTTGTTATGGCAACTGTAGGAGACTAAAACACTAGCATTTTAATAGAAATCTGCAGGAGACTTCTTGGGGAACACTAGTCAAGCTGTGATTTTCACTGGAACTTTCTTTTCCAACTTCTTTTACAGCAAGTGATGAAGAAAATTTCATGTGTACCCTCCTTGTCTGTACCAAAACTGAATGTTTTCAAGGCACTCTTTCCATCTCAAACTTGGGTTTAAAAATAAAAAATAATATTTATCGTATTGTCTTTTTATTAAGGAACCTATGCTCTTTGTTTGGAAAATACAGAAAAGCATGAAGAAGAAAATAAAATTGCCCACAACTCTCCAATCTAGAGATGATCACTGGTGTGAAGCTCCATATGTTTTAAAAAGTGTTTTTCCTTATTAAATTCCTCAACAGGAGTTAACAGAGGAATGGAAGCCCATCACAATGAGAGAAGCAACTCGGGGAGAGAACATTATCACTCAGGCTCATTCCTCCAGCAAGGCCAAGAAACAGGATCCAGCCAACAACAGGAAGCAGGTGGCATGGCCGAACTCATCTGAAAGTGACCAGCTAAGGGACACTAAACAACAGAGGCCTGGGCTTAAGTGATGGCTTCCGGTGGTGTCCATCCCTTCACAGCACTCATTGTTCAGTGAGACATCATTCATTAAGTGGTCACTCTATGCCAGGTGTCATGCAAGATTCTGGAAGTACAAAAGAATATGATACAGATGCTCCTCCAGGGAGCATAATCTAAAGGGAGGAAACTGCAAATACAAATTAACAGAGAATGCTAACAGTATTTAAGATCACTGTAACTGTGCTACTGGGCCCAAGGACTGGACAGTCGTCACCTTTTCATGGAGGTGGAGGTGGAGGTGACGGCTGAGCCCGCATCTGTGGTGCTTAGTGTGGCACCGCAAAGGTGGACGCGGACAGCAACAGAAGAGTCTGGTTCCAAACCCCAAGCAACGTCCTGCACCAGCTCCACTTACAATGAACGAATGCGTGTAAGAAAACAACCCAAAGCACTGGCGCCCTTCAACGGAACTGCTCCATGGAGAATTTGCAGAGTGCCTGCCGTGCCTGTGTGAGCCGGTAAATTCTCTCCTTAAGGAATCTTCTCTTGGTGGCGGTTTCGCTCTGTTCTTGCAGCAACCAGGAATAGTGGTCTTTTTCCTGTAGTATCTGCATCATGGCTTTCTGCAGCCAGTCGCCATTCTCTCGGAGTATGAAAAACTGAATTATGAATGGGATCTGGTTGGCGAGACGTTTGCTGGTTTCCTGGAAGAGGGAGCAAGAGGGGTTAGCTGGAGGGGTCTCAGCCAAGGCCTGTGGCTGTAGAGAGAAGCCGGGGCTCTTGGATACATGCATGGTTGCCTTGCTAAGTCCTGGTGGTCCACCTCCACAGCAGTGAGTGCTCGGTGTTAAACAACAGGAGGGTTCTATCTGGGCTGTACCCTTTTTACTTCCAGACATCTCTTCTGGAACTAGGAACCCTCCTGGTAGCCCAGGCCACTTTCTGGGCAGCCTGGCAGAAGCTCCTTCCTCCAGTCCCCTGGAGAGACCTGCTGGCCCCGTGACTCCCCCGGCTCCCTTCTGGGAGTTTATTGGGACCCACTGCCAATGCTCGCCTCGTCTCTTGTCTTTATAGGCACTGCTAGTATGCCTGACAGCCGTACCCCCACCACTGGGTAACACACTCCAGTTAGTGTCTGTTGTTCTTGCTGTATTCTGATAATAGTAATTTTGTAATTCACATATTGCATATAAAATACAAAGAACGTGAGAGTAGAAATTAATTTTGAGTACACGCTCTGCTACATTAAAAAACTGATTTTGGGCAAATTAAAGTACCTTCACAGGGTTCCTGAAAAAGTATAAATAATATATGAGTGATTTATCACAGCACAAAAGGGCACAATACGTAGCGAGGATTCTCTCCCTTCTTCCTCAGTTCTGCCCCCCTTCCATCAGAACACCTCTCCTATCAGAACACCCCCTCCATCAGAACACCCCCTCCACTCAGCAAATCCAGAGAGCTCCAATCGGCACACATGGGAACATACCGAGAAGTAGGCATTCAGGTGGACACCTATCTCAGTAATGGAGGAAACTGAAGAGGAATCATTGAAAACAGAGGAATTCAGCTGTGGGGGCTTTCCCAATGGGTTGAACAGCTCTTCTCGGGCCTTCTTCAGATCATCGCTGTAAATCTGATCTTGACAATAAACCAGCTGCTCCATTTGGAACTGAAGTTGGATCATCCTCTCTGCCTTTTCTGCCTGTCTCCTTTTTACGTCTTCAATCTTGTTCTGGTTAGAGAAGAAAGATAGACACGTGACTTATTTTTTTCTACTGTTGCTTAAACATGTTAGGAAGGGCTATTATGTTTATTTATTTTTTTTTAAAGATGACCGGTAAGGGGATCTTAACCCTTGACTTGGTGTTGTCAGCACCACGCTCACCCGGTGAGCGAACCGGCCATCCCTATATGGGATCCGAACCCGTGGCCTTGGTGTTATCAGCACCGCACTCTCCCGAGTGAGCCACGGGCCGGCCCAGGAAGGGCTATTATGTTGAGCCCAGAATTAGAAACAAACCCTCGTCATAAAGGCCTGAGGCTTTAAGTGGTGATGTTCAGAAGGCCCCTTGACCCTTTCCGCTCCCTCGGCCACCTGCTTCTGCTGTCGCATGTCACCGTCCCCACTTCCCTCCCTCACCACAAGCATTCTGCTCCCTCAGTCGGGGTAGCCTACTTTCGAGGGCATCGGTCACTCTTGGGGCTCTACTCTGCTTGGATCTGAGCCTTCAGGAATGACTCCAGTGCTAATGAACATGGTGGGATGACAGCTGCTATATGTATTTCCCAGAAATCCAGATGCCTGCGTCACCTGCACAGTTAAAGGAATGCTGGAAAAGAAAGGGTCGCTATAGCAGAGCAAAGTCACCACAATGGACTGAATGTTCGTGTCCCCCAAATTCCTATGTTGAAATCTTTTTTTTTTTTTTTTTTGTCTTTTTGTCTTTTTTCGTGACCAGCAACGGATCGCAGCCCTCAGTGTTGCACCCGTACCGGACCGGGACCGGCAACGGGATTGCAACCCTCAGTGTTGCCCCCGCTCCACACTCAGCCAGTGAGCGGCCGGTCTGTATGTGGGATCCGAACCCTCGGCGGGAGCGCTGCCGCGCTTCCCAAGCGGCGCACTGTAGCAGCGCGCCACCGGGCCGGCCCCCTGTGTTGAAATCTTCACCTCCACAGTGACGGTATTAGGAGGTGGGGCCTTTGGGTGATGACTAGGTCACAGGGGTGGAGGCTTCATGAATGGGATTAGTGCCCTCATGGAAGGGATCCCAGAGAGCCCTCTCACCCTTTCCCACCATGTGAGGGTACACAAGAAGGTGGTGGCTGTCTAGCCTGGGAGAGGGCCCTCCTCAGACCCTAACCGCGCTGACACCCTGATGTCAGAATCCCAGCAGCCTCCAGAACTGTGAGAGAGCAATTTCTGTTGTTGATAAGCCACGTGGTCTATGCTACTTTGTCATAGCAGCCCGAACTAAGACAGTCACTTCCTGATCTTTGAGTTTAAACAGACTTTTGTAAGCGGAAGGCAGAGGCGGGACAGGTCATGGGCGCTGGTTTTTCTTCTCTTTTGGAATGTATGTGGCAACAGTAGATAATAGACCCTCTCACAGGTTTGGGGCCTGAGAGCAGATATGGCCTGTGCCTCCATGTCTTAAGAGGAGTGACACGGGAGGTGACCAACTCGAGGCTCTGATGTGGCTCATGAGGGGAGTGTGTGGACCATGGCCTTGGAGAGCCCCACAGGCCCTGGTGTGGTCCAGGGTGCCGTAGTGAGGCTGTGTCTATCTGAGGGCAGCGCAAAAGAGGTGAGGTCCCCACCTGAGTTTCTGTGGCCCCAGAGTGACCGGGGCCTGCAGTAGAGGGTTTCCTGTGCCCTGGTGGAGTGGGCAAGGGCTCAGAGGATCCAGGCCTGTAGTCAGGAGCACGGGGGACCCAGGGGACCCAGGTGACCAATGACTAGGGCCTGGGGAGGACAGCGAACACCTTGGAAGCCACCAGCCCGGAGAAATGGGGATTGAAGACCAGGCACATCACCCACCCCATGATGAGACACCCGGGACTCAGACACAGCCCTGGAGAAAGTTGGCAAGATTTGGACCTGAGATTTAATTTTCACCAACTGGCAAAGGATTGTGAAAGGAGACATTAAGTTACATTATGGAAAAATGACAGAAATGATTTTTCTTGCTCTCCTGAATTGTGGAATGAGATTTTAACCAAGCAGCCCAGGCCTGGCAGAGCAGGATTTTATCTAGAGCCCAGGTGGGAGCAGGAGCATCCTCTCTCTTCCTTTTACTGAGAGACGGTTTGGGGCAGAGTTGCTAAGTGGAAACCCACAGAGCTTTTGCAGTAGGACTACTCGACAAAGCTGTCCTTTACGCTTGAAAAAGACTCAAACTACCAACCAGGCACTAGGTGTACTCATAGATTCAGGTTATCTCTGCCAAGCCCACATTCCAGCCATACTGCGTAAGGTCACGTAGAACAGACAGTGAGGTCCTGTGCCTGGTTTCACTTCTCCTGGGGGCTGAAGAAGACTCCCCAGCAGAAGTAAAGAGGGCTGAAGCTCCTGGTGTCGCCAGCTCAGCAACCCACCTTTTCAACCCTGACCTCACAGTTCCAAATGACAGCAGATACCCAACTTCTTTCAGGGGTCAGGTGACTGGCATGTGAACTCTGGGTGCTTACCTGGGCCATTTGATTGAGGTTGGAAAATTCGGTAAAATGTTTTTTGGCCATGTCAGTGAAACCTTGATGGACAATTTCTGACCAAAGTAAGAATAAAACATCAGTAAAATGCAAGTAGGAATAAAATGGGTTAAAGACACAGGTCAGGACACATCGATCCCATTCCAGGGCCGAGCTCCCCAGAACCAGAGACCAAGAGAGAAGGAGAGGGTGGTACCTAATCCCGAGGAGAAAGAAACCCAGCCACCACCCACCCCAGCAGCGCCTGTCAATTTCCCGTCCTCTCATGGGTGCATGCTCGCTCCATGGTCAACACCCGACTGTTCCCTCCATGGCTGTACCGAGGGTTGTGTGTGATGTAGACCAAGCTCGTGTGCACTCTTCTGCTTCCTCCAAAGACAGGAGAAACCATCGCTCTACCCTACCCCTTCATGCATGTGAAGGACAGGGATGGAAGGTTCCTATCACACTAGAGGGCAGTCTTCTCAAAACTAACGTGCTTTCAAGTCACCTGGAGACATTGGTACAAGTTCTCATTTGGGAGGTCAGAATCTGTGGTTCTGACCAGCTCCCAGGCCAGGCCCATGGACCACACCAGAAAGAAGATCTCAGGCTGTGTTTGGTAATTCCATTCCCATCTCTCCCTCCCAGGCAGTGGGATCCTTGGAAAGGGCTGGGGACCATTCAAGGGGCACACACAGAGGTCCTCACCAACAGCTTTCTGGAGCATGTTCAACGCAGGCTCTACCAGCTGCTGGATGTACTGCTGCACTATGGCCTCGAACGTCTTGTAGCTGACAAACCCATGGAGCTCTTTGCCACGATACTGCTTTTCATATTTCGAGACTTCTTCATGAATAATTTTTTTAACTGCAACATTAAGCAAACCACCACAGTGAATTCTAATAATCCCACAGACATTCTAAAGGTAGGGACAGTTTTTTGAAAGTCTTATTCCCAGGGCCGGCCCGGTGGCGCACTGCTACAGTGCGCCGCTTGGGAGCGCGGTGGCGCTCCCGCCGAGGGTTCGGATCCCACATACAGACCAGTTCCCGCTCACTGGCTGAGCGAGGTGTGGGAGCAACACCAAGGGTTGCGATCCCATTGCCGGTCCCGGTCCGGTACGGGCGCGACACTGAGGGTTGCGATCCGTTGCCGGACACGGAAAAAGACAAAAAAAAAGGAAAAAAAAAAAAGAAAGTCTTATTCCCACTGTACCCTAAAGTAGTGTTTCAAAATGGAGTTTTGTTCATAATGAAAACATATTCATAGTCTGATAATGGCGGTTTGAGAAATATTGACTTTTGACAAACAAAAATCTTATTTTATGAAAATGTAATTCAATTGAGAATTATCACTCCTAGAGGGAAGTTCGGTGTTTATTTTCAGTAAAAAAAAAAAAAAAAAAATCTGATTAGTTAAATGAAAACAGAAACTTAAAGATTCCTGTACCACTTACAGACCCTCAAGCACACATCCACAGACCACAGCTGGAGGAATCCTACCACAGGAGTAAACAGCAATGTTTTTATCAAGTGCCAAACAAACAAAGATACAACCATCACCACACACAAGCGCACACATGCACATGTCCTGCTGGCGTCTGCGCTGGAGCACGTGGAAGTTGCAACTCTGCTAGGCCAAGCACAGAGGCTCTTGTCAAACCATTAACCTCTCTCATCTTGGGTTAGGGGTAAAGAGAAGGGAGGAAATGGGGTAAGTGGAATTGTTTAGTCAACCTGGGCACTTTTTGGAAGTTAAACCATCACTTCTTTTAGCCTTTTCTTTGCTTATTGCTAAAACCAGATCATTGCACTCTAGACTGTCCACAGGGGGGAGATGTTGAATGGAACAACATCATGGAACTCCCGCCTCGAATGTCTTGTAGCTGACAAGACAAGACATGGCAGCCGTGCTGTGTTCTGTCTGAACACCACCAAGATGCCAGGTTACCTTTTCTACCAGGCCAAACTCAAACGCTGATGTTCAGCTACTACTAATGAAGGCTCTGTGCCCGGGCGCCACCTGTTACCCCCACTGCCGGCTTGTGTGCTCCCGACACAGCCACACTGAAGAGCTTTCACCTGGGTCTCCCGGGGTCACCTGGACCTGCCTTTGGTGGGTGCTGCCCCACAGGCACACAGGATTGCCTGCCTTGCACCACCACAGGCGGCTCTGCACATTTCTCAGATGGGCATCAAATGACATTTAGCCTCAGAACATAGAAGCAAGAAGTCGGAGGCTGTGGCATTGCCTTTGGTTCAGTTGGCAAGGGCAGTGCTTGGCATGGAAGGTCTTGATGGCCGGGAAGTGGCGACCGATTCCTAAGGCGCCCTGGCCTCTTGCATGGGCACACTCAGCTCTTTGCCCACTTTTTATGCTCCAGAAGTAGCTTCTAGCCTTGGTAAACATGACACTGCTTTTAGGGAGAGCCCCGCCCAGAACTTACCTTTTTTGTTATTGGCATTAAGTACGAGTACCCAGGTTTTAAATTCCTCTCTGATTTTGTTATATAAGCGGGTCTCTGTCTCCTTTACAACTTCTTCTCCTTCTATTAACTTTTCAATGTCCTGATTAAACATCTTAACTTTCTGAAAAGGAGAAAAAGTCATTAGTGTGTGCTGTAAGCGTAATAAAGAGCGGGACCTGGGGCAGGTGTGTGGTATTGGGGCCGGGGCTGTAAGTGGAGCACCCACCTAACCCCCTCTTCCTACGGGTGAGACAAAGGAAGGGCAGGTGCGGGTCCTGGCACCGCGGCCAGCCAGGGGGTCTGGTGGCCCAGAACTCTCACCTCAATCAGAAAGAACATTTTATCGGAGTCCTGGCTGGGGATGTCTGCTCCACACTGACGCAGTTCCTCTGTCGCCCTCTGGTGGTTCTCCCTTATTTGATTTTCTAACAACGGGAGTGATTTCTGCAATTTTTGATAATTGCAAACAGTGAAACTGCAGCTTAATGAAATTATCTGACAGATTTCTCAGATGTAGTGGTAGAATCCCATTTTAAAGCATTCAAGAAGATCTGGAATTTCTATTTCTTGTTGGAATCTCGTTAGGATGGTGCTGTGATTGAATGTCCCCCCGAAAACTCATTGAAGCTTGACCCCCATAGTAACAGTGTTAAGAGGGAGATAAATCCAATTATGGTATTTGAAAGGTATGGCCTTTAAGAGGTGATTAGACGGTGGGACTGTGTCCTTGTGAATGGATTGATCCATTCATGGAGTCATGGGAATGTTTCTGATGCCTTCATAAGGAGAGCGAGTGAGAAGTTTAGCTCTCTGGCTCAGCCCATTCCCACCACATGATACCCAGGTCACCATGCATCCCGCTAAGAAGAAGACCCTCACCAGATGTGCTCCCTGGACCATGGACTTCCTAGCCTCTGAACTGTAAGAAATAAATTTCATTTCTTTATAAATTTCCCAGTTTCAAGTATTCTATTATAAGCAACAGAAATGGACTAATACAGATGGAAACGTGCTAAGGAGCCCAAAGAAGGCATTGCATGCCAGGTGTGAACTGCAGCTTGAATGGCCTGGTTTGGCACTTGGCAGTTCTCCAATGCAATTGCAGTGGTGAGGAATCAGGTGGTGGCCTGTTTCTGTTTTTGTTTTGCTGTTGCTATTTGATTTGGCTTGGTGCCTTGTATTTAGAGAACAAGTACACTTGAATATAATGTAAGATTTCTTAATTCTTAAGTAAGATGCTCTTTTGGTGGTCATTTTGAGTGGTATAAACTGGTCATTTACTGGTGTGTCATGGATGTTGGTGATACACTCCACATCTCATTGAATCCCCACGCTGCAGCACTCTGCCTCTTTTTTGCAAGAGAGGAAACTACAGCTCAGAGAACCTAATCACCTGTCATAGTCACTGAGCTGAAAAGTGGCAGCTTTGATTCCCACCCTGCTCGCCAGCTCTGCAGCCCCCGCTGGTAAACACAGCAAGTAAAGATGCCTGGGGAGCAGTGGCCCCACTCCCACTTTGGTGGATGAGGACCTGCAGCCAGCCGGGTGGAAGAGTTGGCTGGGACTTGGAGGTGGTTTGTGGATTAGCACACCAAGGCTAGATAAGATGGATCACACCAAGAAGTTAATAAGGTCTCACAGGCTTTTTTTTTTTGGTCAGTTTGTACCTGTAGTCAGAAATATATTAAATCTTTCCTGATATTTCAAATTATCATTATCATAATTGAGTCTTGATTTAAATTTTAAAAACTAATTTAAAATATAACAAATTTTAAATTAAAATATTTAAGTGTCGAGAAAAGAGTTATCAAAGAAGTTATCAACATGGAATGTATGTCTTGCAAAACAGATGTTTTTCTCAGGGATATATTTTTCGGAGCCCTCTTTTGCAAACGTAGGGGATTCCACTAGAATCAGTGCTCCTCAGTCTGTTCCTGATCACCTGGGAACTTAAAAATGCAAATTGATGGGCTGTACCCCAGACTTACTGAATCAGAAACTCTTGGGCTAAGGCCCAGGAATCTGAGTTTTAACAAATTTCGGGATGATTCTTGTGTGCACTAAAGTTTGAGAACCATTGATTCCTTCCAAACAAATATTCTTTGAATATGTGCTTCTGGCTCAAAGGATTCCTCGCTTTTGTCTGACACACAATTTAGCAGGGACCAAGACCCAGGATCTGGAATCAGCTCTGTTCTCAGAGTAAACTTACATCTTCCCTGCTGCACAACCGCATTTGCAAAGGCTCAGGCAAGCAGAAAAATATTCTATGTCTCAATAAGCACCAAGCTGCAGTTTTCCTATGGTCAATGATATTCTGATAACCTTGTCTGTAGTTGCCTATTTTTGAGAATCAGTAAAAATGAATTTAATTCTTACAGACGAATTATTTCTTGCAAGTTTGAAGCTGGGAAAATGTTTTTTCTACTCTGAAGTGTTAACAATCTGTTGAAAAAGAAAAATATACCAACTCAGGGGTCATTCCTTTTTGCACAACTAAGCTGGTATCATCATTTTCTTGCTTCCCTTTTTGCTTTTCCCAAACTGACTGCTTCAACTCTTTGTTTCAACATAGTGTTGTTGTTGCTTCCCATTTAGGAAGGGCTCCTGTGAGCCTGTGCCCATGAGCCATGTGGCACGGGGCATCTTAGCCACCCCAGGACTGAGAGAGGGATGTGGGCGGGCTGCTGCCCAGCCTGCTGGCTCACATTGATGTGTACGATGAGCTCGGCGGTGAGTTTCTCTGCCACGCAGGGCACTGTTGCTTTCCCTTCCTCCAGGAGGACTCTGGAACGAGACAGAGAGCTCATGAATTCAGGAAGGACTTGTGGCTATTTTTCCAGCACTGGGCTTTGTGAGTGGGCCAGTGGGCTCAGCTCCCAGGACAACCATTGGACAGTCGGGGAGGGGGACGGGCGTGAGGAAGACATCAGCTACTTATGGATCCAGCCCATTCCTGTGTGAACCTGTCTAGGGAGTTTCCATTCATTTTCTCTTTCTACAATCCCAACAGCTCATGAGTTTTCACTATCTCCTCTGCTCAAGGAGGCTCTCCTGCTGCTTCACAGGATGGTGTTAGGGGTAAATAATATGACATACACAGAGGTCCTGAGGCAAACAGACAGCACTCAGTAAATACCACCCTGGTTCCTTCTGTAAGGGAAAAAAAGATGAACTCAACCTCAGAGGTTATGTGACCTGCCCAGATTGGTATTTTATTTCTTGTATCAAAACTTTATATGGTGCTTACAAAGTGCCAGGCACCATTCTAAAGACTTTGCAAATGTTAATGTATTTAATCATTGAACAACCTGTTTTAGAGAGAGAAAGGCCAAGGCACAGAAAGGAGAAGTAGCCTGGCACTGGGCAGTTGGGCAGCAGGTATTTGCTGTTACCATGAATTCAGGAAGGGAGGAGCCCATGGGGTCACTTTCCCAGGACTGTGCCCTGCACCTCTCACTGCAGGGCTGACTCCCAGCAAGTGGATGCTCAAGGATTTAAATTCTAGTATTCAACAAGACACTTCCTCATGCTTTCTCATGCAAGACTTAAGTCTCTCAAAGATCTTGAGCCTGGTTTCAATGTGGTGCCTGCCTTCACTGGCAACATCGGCCTCAACTGGGAACTTGTTAGAAACACAATTTCTTGGGCTGCATCCCAGACCTCAGGGCAGCACATAGCCAGCTGGATGTTAACAAACTTTCTAACAGATTTTGCCACTTGCTCAGGGTTGAGAACCACGGGCCCGATTATTATGGAATAATCTCCCTGCTCAGTGAGGAGCATTTTCTTCTCTTCATGACCCCCAATGCTATTGTTTCCCCTGTTTTGAGCAGGAGCAGAGAGAGAAAGAAGGAACTGGAGTGGTATTTACTGAGTGCTGGCAGTTGGTGTCCCAGGACCTCTGTGTATGTCATATTATTTGACCCTAACCACAATCCTGTGAAGCAGTAGGAAGGTCTCCTTGAGCAGAAGAGAAAGTGAAAACTCAGAGAAGGTGACCCATTTAATCCCAAGAACACATAGTTAGCAAGTAGCAACCTGGTCTGCTCAAATTCACCATTTTCCCAGTACGTGTATCTCTCCTTAAAGCTGGAGTGACTTCTGTCTTATTATTATGTTCCCAAATTGTTCAGGAATAGCAATTTCCTGAATAAAATGAAGGAAAAAAGTGTCCAATTCAGTGGGGAAAATCCCAACGTCCTGCAAACTGTGGAGTCTTTGCAGGGTAATTTATATTTAATAAAACCAGTTAAGTTGTAGGCTCTAAACATGTGGAGAGTTCCATAAAGCAGATTTTAATGAGGGCCATCATAGTCACAGTTTCTGGAAGTTAGGAGATCTGTTTCAAGTCCTGTTTTCATTCACTAACAATCTGTCCTCATTATCTTTATCTATAAAAATGAGAAGAACCTCACCTGCCTTATGTATCTCTTAAGATTTTGTAGGACCCAAATGAGAAAGGAAGGGAAAACATTTTGGGAAACCAAGGTGCTTCATGCAACATCACATTTTAATTTTTAATCAGCAACATTATTAGAATCCAAGGAACAATAATTTGTTTAAATTTCTTTAAATAAGCCGATAAATTTAACACTAAAATAAAGGCGAGGACAGGTAATGCTATGTAGTATAATTTCTACATATGATTTGGTGTCATCTTGGCCAATTCTTGTGGGAGGGGATGGGTTCCCTGGAGTCTGAGAGTCTCACCTGAAGTACGGATGTGTTTGGAAGAATGCCATTTCTTTCTTGGTCGCCTCTGCCAAGCTCAGCTTGTTGGTGATATCCTGCTGGCCCCGGCACTTCACTATCATGTAGCCCTTCTTGAGATGGTATGTGAGGTTACGGGCCACATTCATGACACCTTTCTCGGTGCCCTTGTCCACTAGATCTGGTTTGGTCAGGATCCCTGCGAGATGGTTAGGAAGGGCAGTGGGAAGGTCAATTCTCCCCTCAGATGTGTTTGAAGAATGCTAGGCTGTGGGCTCCTTTTCTGGCCAGGACCATAGGGTCTCTGTAGCCTTGATCCCGCAATGCCTGACAGCCATTCATTCATTTCATCTGCATTCCCTTGTTACCCTCTTACTTGCGTTTCTATTGGCTCAGCCACTCACCCTCTCAATTCATTCATTGCCTTGTATAATTGATTTGACAGCTGTATCTTGGGTGCCTGCTGGGCGCCAGGGACCAGGCCGGCAAGCAACATGAGAACAGACTTGCTCGCCCACCCTGTTTTCAAGAACACCTTGCTTCCTGCTGCAGGGAGGCCTGCGTCTGTCCCTCTCTAGTGTCTTCTGCACAGACTGGCTCTGCCCCCTCTTGTGGGCACCTCCCTTCATCTCCTCCTTGCTTTCCTCTCCCACTGTCCTGCCCCACACCATCCTGCTCACATTGGATCGAAGGCTTTGAGTTCCAAGTGCTTATTTTTGTCTGTGCTGTTTGAGTGTCAGATCGCCACTGCATCTTCTGTCTGTTTCGGTTGAAAACCTGAATGTCGTCTTCTGATATTCTGTCTTTGGTTTTAATTTGTGGTTAAGTCTGGCTGGCTGGTCTACCATTTCCTAAAACTTTCCTGGCACCCCAGCTAAGCAGTTGTCTTTCTCTCTTGTGTTTTAATCTGTTACCAGAAGTTGTCATTTAAGAGTATATCCTCATAGTCACTAAAATATTTGTATGAGCACAGACTTACATGTTACCAACAGAGCCAAGGTGTCTCTGAATATACCTTTGCACCTTCCATTGGTAAAAGAGAGGGGAAAAAGCAGTCAAGAAGGAGGCCCTTCCCCAGAACGAGCAATCATTCACAGTTGTCTAGGTCATTGCACTTTATTCTGAGATGAGGAAGTAAGATAATAAAAACAGGCTCACCATTAGGATTCACCCTAGCCTGCGAGAGAGAGGTTTCTCACACATTCTCTGCCTCCATTTAAAATAGAGGACTCAGTTCAGAAAATACACACGCGTCCGTCATAGCATCGGCTCTGAGGCATCTTTTAATGTTCCAGCTTAGTACTGGGCCACAGAGGAGAGCACTGTCAGCAATTTTCAGATGCTTTTACTTTTTTTCTCTTTTTAAATTAATTAATTCGTGCATTCATTGTATGCACTTACTGAATTAACAGATCCTCATTAAGCATACTGATCCAGGTGTTGAGGAGGTAGCAGTGAATGGAATTGCAAAATCCCTGGCTTCCTGAGTATCCCCACCCTCCCATGGGAAGAAGCCAGGTAAATTAACCTAGTAATATACAAGAACTCCAGAAGAATGTCTGATATTGCTAAGCGCTATGCAGAGAATTAAAGTAAATGGAGGTGCTGGCAAATGTCTGTGGGCAGGGGTGGATGGTGCAGTTTTAGGTTGGGTGGACAGAGAGGGCTGCTCTGGGAAGCGACATTTGGGCTGAGATATGAATGAGAGGAAGGAACCTGCACAGTGAGGACAGAGGAGGAAGACTCCAGCCCTTGGGTGAGAGTGAGCTCGGACGACTGAGCCATGCTGGACATTGGTGGGAACCATGATCAGAGAGGCAAGCAGGAGCAGGTCACACAGGGCTTTGGTGTCCAGGTCAAGAAGTCTGGGGTTTATATACATGTGAGATGGGAGCATTAGTGAGTGTGAGCATGTTTAAAGGCCAGTGGAGGGCGCAGTGTCATGGCAAGGTGAATACCAGGAGACCAGCCGGAGGAAGCTGGAGTCGTCCGGGAAGGAGATGATGGTGGCTTGGCCTACGTGGTGATGGTGGGGATGGGGAGGAGTGGATGGACTTGGTACTAGTTTTGCAGGTAGAGTCACCAGGACTTCAGATAAATTAGGCATGAAGACAAGGGAAGGAGGACTCAAGTGTGACTCTCAGATTTGGTTTAGACCTGGGCAGGAAGATGTGGTGCTGAATATGAGGTGGGGAAGCCTTGGGACAGAGGAGACTTATGATGGTTGGAGAAACAAGGGTTCTGTTTTGGTCGTGTTAAGTTGGAGACATTCACTAGATATCCAGGTAGAGAGGTCAAGTCTAGCAAAGGTCAGGGTTACAGATATAGATTTGGTAGTCACTGGGGTATAGATGGAATTCTAAACCATGGACGGATAAGATCACTTAAGAAGAATGTGTTGATAGAATGGAGAACCTATAACTAAGATTTCAATATTTAGAGGTCAGAGAACTGAAGAGGACAACCAGACGAGGACACCAAGAACGTGACCTCCAGCTGGCTAGTGAAGGAGAAGGTTTCAGGAAGGGTTCCTGCTGCAGAGAAAGGGAAGGTGAGCACAGAGACTGCCTGCTCATTCATCAGCAGTGACCGTGACAAGAGCAGTCTCTGCCACGTGGGGAGGACAGGAGCTCAGCTGGAGCTGACTGAGTAGACAATGTGCGTTTAGCAATGTACAGATAGGGAACCAGCTTAGTGGAGAGCCTGCCAACGTTTGACTCACTGTTCTTTCTGAAACTTGATATTTTAGAAACCACCATTATGTCTGCATTTTTTTCATTCTTTGTAAGTACTGTATAGATAGATACCTATTCAATTTCCTTGTTTAGAAAAATTGTGGTAAAATACACAGAACTCATGTCTTCAAGTGAATAACTCAATGAAAATATGATCCTCCCACTCTGCCTTCCGTTACCTAACTTGAATTTTTAAAAAATTATTTACTTTTTAAATTTGTGATAAAATGTACATGACATAAAATTTACCATTTTAACCAGTTTTAAGTTTATAGTGAATGGCATTAAGTACATTTGCATTGTTGTACAACCATCACCACTATCCATCTCCAGAGCTTTTTCATCTTCCTAAATGGAAACTCTGTCCCCATTAACAATAATTCCCCATTTCCCCTCCCCCAACCCCTGGCACCCACCATTCTACTTTCTGTCTCTATGAATTTGACTACTCTAAGTTCATCTTCCTAAATGGAAACTCTGTCCCCATTAACAATAATTCCCCATTTCCCCTCCCCCAGCCCCTGGCACCCACCATTCTACTTTCTGTCTCTATGAATTTGACTACTCTAAGTGGAATCACATAGTATCTGTCCTTTTGTTACTGACTTGTTTCACTTAGCACAATGTCCTTGAGGTTCATCTATGTCGTGGCATGTGTCAGGATTTCCTTCCTTTTTAAGGTTGAATAATATTCCAGGATATGTGTATGCCACATCTTGTTTATCTCTTCACCCACTGTCAGACACCTGCATGGCTCCCACCTTTCAGCTCTTGTGACTAATGCTGCCACGAATGTGGGCATATATTCATTTTCCTTTTAAACCTATTACACTTTTCTCTATTTCTATTCTTGAGCTAGAGCATAGAAAATTTGCATTTATGTTATACTATTGTTTTGGGCTACACTGAGATCTTATTGTGTACCTTATGACTACAGCGATACCTTATGACGACAGTGATTTGCCGAAGTCATAATAACAATAGCTGATATTTATTGAGAACTTTTGGTTATCTGAGTTTGTGGCAAATGAAAGGACCAGAAAACTGTCTATTAATAAGAAGCAGAACTAAATCTCTATAGAGATTTTAGCATCCAGATAGCTCTGTCTTCTGGGCAGATGATATTACCTACTCCAGCCGTTAAGAAGACATCCCTGATAAACAAGTGGAACTTAAATTCAATGCAAGATGCAGGGCATCTCTAATAGTGCTACATTCCAGAACCTTCTGGAGATATGAGGAGTCTCTCCCTCCCTTCCCTTCCTCTGGAAGGTTGGTTCCTTCTTCTTACCTATGGTCCTGTCTCCATCGGGGTCCACCTCCTGAGCCATGCTCAGTGCCTCCGTGGTGGCGATGTCCACGTTGCAGGGGACCACAACCAAGTTGATAGTCTGCTGCCTCTGGATGTACTTCTTGATGAGAGCCTTGACCTGATGCCAAAGAATCACACACAGAAAGAGCACACGTCTCAGTCACCTCAGTCGGAAGGGCAGGTGTGGCGGTGCAGAAGCAGTGTGGTCCTGGGGCGTGTCCTCTGGGCTATGGCCTGGCCTCTCCCTTTCCTCTGCCACACCCGCCCCCACCCTGCCCTGTTCTCGTGGGTTTCCTGCTTATCCTTCAAAGCCCACTGCTGGCATTTCTTCTTTCCTGAATTCCCTCTTTCCTGCAACCATGTGTGACCCTTCCTGCCTCTCCAGATCTCACCCAAGACACCTCAGAGACTCTGCCTTCTATTAGAGTGATTTGTGTGTCATATCTGCCCCCAAAGCCAAGAAGTTCCTTTGTGACCAAGAGTGACATCTTATTCATCTCCGTGTCCCCACGCAGAATCCAGCACAGCTCCTGAAGAGCGGGTGCTTGGGATGAACAGTGCCTCCGACCACATGGTTGCTCTAGTGGCAGGTCCTCAGGTGTCTGGTGTCAGTGATATCTCTACTCATATTTATTCCTAATACTACACTTCACTAATGAAACACATTTCTTTTGTAATAATTTAAACAAGAATTTAATAAAGAGAAGAAACGTGGGGTAGGAAATCTGTTTTCCTAATTAATTTTTGCAAAAAATTTTTTTGTTCATTGGCAGTGTTTTCACACACTGTAGCTTTATTAGATATAACCCTTTCTAATCGCCTGGTTGAGGTTTGGTGCCTTTGAGCTGTACACAGTGTTACAGAACTCACTGGTAGTAACCAACCAACCCCATACTGTCCATGACAGGAATGAGGAGCTAGGAATTAATTAGAAGTAAAAGAATGCAGAGAAATGAAACCCTTAAGAATTCTGAGACACGGATGAAAATCTTAGACTGTGCACACAGTTTTCCAATATTTAAAACACCAGCAATATTCTGCCAACTCAACCAACTTGCTTTTGATGAAACTATTTGAGATTAAAGTGCTTTTGGTCAGATTGTCTGATCAAAGAGGAGAAGGTGGAGTGGCCGGAGGGAGCGGCTTGCTCTGACTCCACCCAAATGTCCTGCTCTGGGAAACCCCACCGATTCCTGAGCCAGCTGCCCTCCTAGGGGGGTAAGAAGTGTTGAGTTAATCACTGAATTCGTAAGAGAGGTGAGCTAATTACCCTGCTCCTAGGGAGACAGGGAATGGCGACCTGGATGTTGAGGAAGAAAGCAGAATTTAACTGCCTGAGATTTTGCACAGAACAGCAGAGCTGGCAGAGACCCCACCCAGGAGGATCTCAGGGCTGCCATACCCTTAATTTGGCTCTGGTTGGGTTCCTGACACTGGCAACGACCCCATAAAAGGGAAGAGGGCAGGCCAGTAACCCCAGTCCTAGGACAGGAGGGTCCCCTCTTCTCCCGTCCCGCCCCCACCCTGGCATCCACCCTGCTCCTGAGGCCACCCTGTCTTCTTGCTTTCTTCAAAAGCTCCACAGGGCAGTGTCCAGACAGGCCCAGCCACACAGAAGGTAAGGGCTCGGAGAGGCACACCAGGATCCTTGGGGCTACCAGCAGAGACCTCTGAAGTCTCCCCAACTTCAGCGTGGCCTGTTCCCAAGTTCCAGAAAGGCTCACCTGCTGTCCGATGTCCTGGGGCTGGTTTCCCACAGCCACCCTGGTGATGCCGGGAAGATCAATGAGGGTCAGATCCGGAACCTCGGGGGAGGTGATCTCCAGACTAATGAGCTCATGGCTAATCCCAACACCATTCCCAGCGATGGTGTTCTGGGCTATGGAGCCAAGAGGGGAGAAACCCAGAGTTCAAATTAATGACCTATTTGAGAGGAAGTAGCTGTTCTAGAAGGTCAGTGACTGCTTATTTCCAGGGTATGGGAGCTTTCAAAAGTCCCTGGTGTTTAGAAACATTTCCTAGAAGACTGTTGCATGATCTTGGAAGCGTGTCGGCTGTTTAATGTGTGGGTAACAGGCACATAAACTCTCCAAAAGACTAGAGGAAAACATCCCAATATGCTAGCAATGGGATTACAGATGGGTTCTGTCCTCTTTCTTCATGCTTCCCAACATCATCCAGTGGGTGCTATGTTAGATTTAAAATTTGTGTACAAATTCTTCAATACGCCTGCCTCTGAAAGATGGAGGCTTGACTGTGGCCTGGACATAGAGACTTGTTTATAATAAATAGATATGGTGCAGGTGACAGAGTGTGACCAGGCCATAAAAGGGTGATGGTAATTTTTTATGTAGCAATAGATACCTAATACAGATATATTACTTTTATGACTACAAACTATATATTCATCCACACACACACACACACACAAATCCTTGTACCAGGACAGTTTTGCAGTATGTCCTCTGACTCTTTGCATCCATCTCTCTAAAACACACAAATGTACACACACAGACTAACACATACACATGAACACACATGCAAATATATACACATACACACACACTAATACATGCATATGAACACAAACTAACACATACACATAAACCACACACTAATACACACATAAACATGTACACTCAACAAACACCACACACTAAATTTCAGCTGTTCACTGTGTTTATGGGCATTGTAGATGCTCCTAAAGGTCTGGAGTCAATCTGGAGCTGAGCAGACCCTGGGAGAGAAGCTTCTGCCCTCGACTCCCAGCAGCCCCAGGCCTGCCGGACGGACTGCAGGGAAACGTGAGGGGCAGGACTCGTAGGCTGAACAAGGTCACATAAACAAACGTGCTTTATCAATAATAGGTATTGCCACTATTTAACACTGTTTGCTGTTATTTTTGGTCCTGACATACTTTGCAGTAGTCCTGCTGTGCTGTCTGACGGGAGGAATGAGGGACAAACTACACCTGCACTGCAGAAGGAGAGGGAAACGAATTCTTTCCCTAGTTTCTATCAAAAAATGGATGATTTCCCTACATAGGGTCTTTATAGGGGGCCTAATGGTTTTCTTTTTGAGAATTAGATATAATGTATTACGTACCTAATGTACACTCCACACTCCACACAAATAATACACAGGGATTTCTATCACATGTCTCAAGTGTCCCATCACTATGGAACCAGAGATAACCTTCAATCTCTGCAGATAGAGAAGTTCTGCATTATTCTGTGTGCCCCATAAAAGTTTGTAAAACAATGAACTCTAATGATAGGTATGATAAAAACAATCTGTAATAGTGTTCAAAAGCAAAAAAAAAAAATTTATTTTTCAGCTGGACATGAGCTCTGCTCATACACGTTCTCCTAGAATATAACCAACGATGGTGGTTCAGAATGCATGCAGAGCTGGCAAAGAACATCCCAACAACAATAAAAATGGCCTTTAGGGCCATCAACAGATAGTTTCCATCAGAGCGACAACCAAAGTCTCGGTTGGTGGGGAAAGGACAGACTCAACTGTGGAGAACTGAGCTCTGGAGACGTCCAGGAGACCTTCTGCAGAGCACATCTCAAGGCCAGAAGGAGGACATGTGTGCAGAGCTCAGGAAGTCTCCTGTCCCCGCTCCCATCATCATGTCTGAGCACTTCCGCTCTATATTGGGTTTGCGTGTGCATCCCTTACTCACAGTGATGCCCAGATGCCCACGGTGGGTAGTGGGCACCACACACAGCAAGGATGCCTCACCCCTTCCTGATAGCCCCTGTCTCACCCCTGCAGGTGGGCTGGAAAAATCCAAGTTTTCTCAAGAGGGTGTTCATGTTCAAAACCAGAAGATGGACCAATTGAGTCATCCTGTGCATCCACACTCAGAGCCAGGGCCAGCCCCGTAGGCGCGCCACCTGGGCAGAAGGGCTGAAGTTGGTTTAAAGTCTTGCTTTCACTGTTGTGAAATTCTTCATAATTTTGAAGAGGACCTGCACTTTTATTTTACACAGGGCCCCGGAAAGCATGTAGTTGGTCCTGCTCTAAGCAGGACTTCTCAGATTTTATGTGCCTATTTTAGGACCCCCATTGGGGCATCTGGTTAAAGTCCAGATTCTGGCTAAGCCGGTGGGGGTAGAGCCTGAGATTCTGCAATTCTGACCAGCCCCCGGTGATGCCCCTGCTGCTGACACAGAAGCCACTGTGAGTAGCCAGGACCTAGCAGGCCCATTAAAATCTTGAAACGAATCTCTGACGGTCTAGGAGAAGGAGAGGCATTGACAGCAAAATCAGACGTGTAGATGTACTTGCTAAGGATATGGATATCACTGGTAACAGCTGAAGGGGAAGCATGGAGACATAAGGATAATGCTTCCTTGGGCCTCCCCAGATACCCCGCTCTGTCAGTGAAGAGTCTCCAGTATCCTCGGTAGCTCCCACCTTCCTTCCCCTCTCAGAATCTGCCTTTGGGTCCACCATGGATCAGAAGGTGTAAATCCTGGAATCTCAGGGGTGAAGGGCATTACAACCAGCCTGCTGTCTCTCCAGCATCCTTGCCTGGTTGTCTTCCAACCTCCACCTGCAATGCAATAAGCTCACTGAATGGTGCAATTGATCTGTGACTGGTTCTTCCTGGTGATGGCTGTGGGACTGGGGAGAGGATCCATCCATTTTGATAGAATCCAAAGCTTTAGTTAAAGAGCCCCTGGAAAGGTTGTGCCATTGTGACTTTAGAGGCACTATTGACACTGCAAGTTACCAAAGTGCCTGCACCGGAGGACCCGAGTAGATTCTCTACAGGTGGGATGCTGAGCCTCAGTTGAGAAGAAAAGCTGTGGTGTCTTTCTGGAGCACCAGAAATGAAATCTGCAGGGAATTGCATATTTCACCTACATTCGGGAGTGGCCCAGGTTGGAGGAACAGGGAAGTGGCCCAAGCAACAGCCCCAGTCAATTGCCTAATCTTTCAGAGAGAGTTGAAACCAGGGTTACTTCCTTGCAAATCCTTCCTGTGTTAAGTATCACTTCATAACAACTATTTAAAGCATGATATCTGAAACTTTTTACGGCAGTGTGACAAACTGATAGGAATGTACCCATTGTCACAGTGTGCAGTGCCATGATTTTCACAGGTGAATACCAGCAACAACACCCACAGGAAACAGAACATGACCAGCCTCCCGTGGCCCCTTGCACTCCCTGCCGGTCACTGACCGCACCCCCCAGGAGTGACTGCTGTCCTGATGTCTAATGGGATCCATCACTTCTGCTTGTTTGTGTACTCTCCACTTGGTTCAGCCAAGTAAAATTGCTGATATGTGACCATTTTTGACATGCAAGAACAGTGATTTCATGGGGTTCCATCTGTTTATAAATGGCATCATAAATTATGCACCCCTTTGCCCCTGGCTTCTGTGCTCAGCATTGTAGGATTCACCCATATTGTTGCTCAGAGCTGAGGACCGTGTTGCTGTGTGTTACTCCATGCTGCGCCCATGTATTCATGTCCTGATCCAATCTACTGTTGGTGGACATTTGGGTCTATGGCAGTAGTGCTGCTATGAACATGCTAGAGCCTGTCCTTTGGTGCACACATGCTGGAGTGGAGGTGAGGAGAGTTGTAGGGTGCTCACACCTCCAGCTTTGGAGGAGATGGTCAGTTCTCCAAGGTGATTGCACCAACTTTCACTCCTGCCAGAAGCAGACGGGCTCCAAGATGCTGTTACAAAGATGTCTTAGCTGTGGTCCCTGGCAGCTTCTATATTCAAGGGGTGAACACTAAAATTGGGGCAAGACTTCTCAATTTTGGAAGGGATTCCTCTGAAGAGCCATTTGACTAAGGCAGACAGGGGGTCTTGGGAAGGGCTAAGCCCGGGAGGTCACCTAAAGGCCTCCCGCTCAGATACTGAGTTTGCTATTCAGTACTGCAGAAAACCTCTCCCTTGAACTGAGTTTGTTGCTGCAGAGATTCTCAGTATATTCAGGGTTAATTTTTGCCTGTCCTGGCTGAGCCCAGGGATGGGCAGTGAGAGCAGGAGGGTGAGAAGTCTCACAGGGGTGCACGAGCAGGCTCCAGGGTTGGGGGCAGTTAGGGCTGTGTGGTCTGAGGGGGCATGGCTGGGGACTTTAGGAGCAGTGGAATCTTTTTATGATTTTGCCATTGCCAAGAAGAAGCACTGATAAGCTTTTTTTCAACAGCCAGCTGCTGGCTGTGCTTTTAGGAGAGATGGGTAAGTAGGGCCTGTGTTTGGGGGGGGTCTGGGTGGAGGCTTTCCACAAGATGGCCAGCCAGGTTCAGAGCCTTGCCTCAGGACCAGGAGAGAGAAGCAGCTTGGATCCGGGGCTGAGGCATGGCTGGGGGGAGGATGGGGGTCCTGCCTACAGGCTTGGGGGGAGTGGAGCTTCTAGGAGGAAGAGCAGGTAAACTGGGACCCAAAGAATGAGTTGGAATTAGGCAGGCAGAGAGGAAGAGAAAGCATGCAAGTCCATGGGTGAGCATGGAAAAGCCTAGAAGGAAGAGAGGGCATGCTCCCCTGTGTAGGCAGGAAGCCCCAAGCTGGGGAGGAGACGGAGAGGATGGGGTGAAGTCAGGCATGTGTCTGCAGGGTCACTAGGGGAAGCAGCGAGGGTCTTTAGCAGGGAAATGACTGTGAGACAGGAGGTGCTCTGTTTCCCTGGGTTCAGGTTTCATGACACACCTCTGAGTTTCAAGTCCCTCCCCCTTGGTCTCAGGCCCTCTTCTAGGCCCTCCCCTGGAAGAGAGTCATTGCTGCTCATTACACCTATTTCTGGCACCAACATGGGGAAATTGAGACCTACAGGAGCAGACTTATACAACTCTTGTGTGTGCTGAGCATGCTCAGTAAAGTGGAATTTATCCTTTGAATGACCTTCTACTGGGGGCGCTGGAGAGCACTGAATATTTTTAAATGTATTCGGTGCATGTGATGGAATTTGACCAATGGGCATGCTCTGAAAGGAACCAACTGAGCACATGCAGGACTAGATAATATAACTGGGAACCAGCCCCTTAACTGAATATTCATTAGATAGCATGAATATATATTAGAAAGAGAAACTGTAAAAATTGAATCTGGGAAGAAGGCTGGGCCGCTACTCACTCTCTCTGCAGGCTGTCCATGCTTCCCCTGAGGTGTGTATTTCTTACTTTGTGTTAAACTTGTCTTTAGCAGGCTGCTGTTCACTCTGGAACCATCCACCCTTTGTCTGTGAAGTGCCTAGTTCTTACTTTTATATTAAATTTGGTGCAACTGCTGCTGTCTCTGGAGCTGGGCTGCACTTTCCCTGTGAAGTCTGTATCTCTCATCATTACATTAAACCTGCTTTCATTTTCTACCGTGACTCTGCTCTTGAATTCTTTTTTCTGGTGAAGTCAAGAAACATTTAGAGGACGGGGTGGGTTGAGGCTGGCTATTGGGCTTTCCCAGACCCTCTCCTCTGGTATCAACTGGATGAGAGGTGACTTGGACGAGGATCTGGAGGAATGGCGGAGGTGGCACCAGTGGGCACGGCCCCTGCAGGGAGTGCACATGTCTGGGGGTAGAGCTGCCACCACGGGGAGGGACATGGTGAAGAGCAGGAGCCGCGCAGGCCTACCTTTGTGTATCTCCTTCTCGACCTGGGAGGGGTCCTGCAGCAGGAGCTCTGTGTGGCGGTAGCTGATCTTCCCCTTCCACCCATCCTCCTGCAGATGCTTCTTCAGTTTCAGCACCAGCGGACACCTGGTCACAATTCCTGAGATACAGTTCCCCAAACATCCTAAGTTTCCTTTAAAAGAAGTGTCGCTGTTCCCTTCACACTTGCTTACCTCCCAGGACCTGCCCCAGTGTCCCCAAAGGCCTTGTCTGAACTCTCTGGCCCTTTCTGGGGCTGGAAGTAAGCGAAGGAGGTTCTGGATTGGGCACGTGCAAAGGAGCTCGAGGCTCAGGATGCTGCTGTCCTTGGGAAGCGTTTGCAGCTGTAGAGAGTGCCCTGGGCTCAGGTGGTCACTGAGTGGGTGCCTGCTGGCTGTGGCCACAGTTCCACCTTGCTGCTCTGTAAGTGACTCAAGAGATATCGGGGCTCTGGTGCATCTCCAGGCTCCTGGTGTTCCTGGGCTGGAGTCACACCTCGGTGTCTGCCCCAGGCTTGCATTTGTCTGGGCGGGCAGCTCAGGGAAGGGTGGGCAGAGGGAGTGTGAGGCATGAGACCCACCAGGGGGCCACCTTCCCACTCCCGTTGCTCCCCCACCTCAGGATTGGAGGATGTGGGGAGAAGGTGGCAAGAACCTGGAGGAGAAGCTGGGCACCCAAAAGAGGGGCTCAAAGGAAATTCTAAGGGTGCAGTTTGAGGTAGGAGCCTCTAGATGTGGCTGGAGCTTGGGAAGGCTGGAGCTGTGCTGAGCTTCTTGGGGCTGGGAGCCCCAGGCCACACTCCTGCCCCGAAAGGGAGGTGTTATCCTCTTCTCCAGAGACTTGCCCAGGGTCCCACACCTGCCCCCTGGTGTTCAGACTCTCTTCCCTATTGTCTCTTTCCCCAAAATACTGAACTCAGAGCATAGATGAGGAATGACCATCCCAGATTTTTAATGTCTCCTGGGTCAGGTGCTCGGGCTGATGAGGATCTCACAGGACACTCTGGAGTAAAGGACCAGGCTTCCTGTGGCAAGGTGGGGCCCCTGGCTGGGGCTCCTTAGCCTTGTGGTTGCTGCTGGGGCCTGTTTAGGGTCAGGGCAGCCCTCCAGTGGCCCCCCCCTGCTCTGTGCCCAGGACAGCCCTGGAGGGATTGCATCGGTATCCTGGCCCTGGGTTCTGGTTGCATGTGATGGTGAGCAGCTTTGGCAGGAGAGGGAGCCAGGGGAAGGCAGGATGGGCTCCCTCTGTGCCTCTGCTCCCGTCAGGGCCTGAATACTGCTCCCTGCTCCCCTTCCGCCAGCCCCTCTCCGTGCCAGCCCCACTGTAAAAACCCCTTCACTAACCCTTTCAAGTGCCCACTTTGGAGATTCCATCTATTTCCTTTTTTTCCTTTATAATTGTTTTATCAAATTATAAACGTACAGCAGCTTCTGCACTGTACACACACATTGAAAAGTTTTTTTTAAAGGACACTGCTGTGTTGTCTTACAGCATAATCCTTGCTAATGGCTTTTCAAAGCATTGAGAACATTATTTAAAAAGGCATCATGTGTCACCTGAAACTTGCCAATTTAACCTGATCAAAGAAGAAAGGCTTCTAGGCTCTTACAAAGACCACTAGAAAGAACTAGCAAAGTCCTGCAGGCCTTGGCTCATTCGGGAAGCAATGGCAATTTAAATGGGAATGGGAATCAGGCCGTGTAGGCCCGTGGGAGCTGTCCACCTGGGCCTCCTAGCAGCCTGTTTCTGCAACCACTTGGTGCCCCAAAGTTGAGTGTGGCCTGCAGGTGGCTGCTGCTCGCTGCAGAGCAAAGCTGGCCCTCCCATCCACGCTTACCACTGCCTCTGGGAAGAGCGACTCCCGACAGAGCTTCCAGCACAGAGCTCTTGCCTGAGCTCTGGTCCCCAATGACAGCGATGGCGGGCAGGGCCAGGTCCTGCTCCACGCCCAGGGCCCGCAGGGAGTCGATGAGGTCGATGCAGGGGCGCACCCTCTGCTCGTAATGGCTGAACAGGTTGTTCTCAGGCTCCTGGGGAAGGCAGAGCAGACGTCACCACCTCAGCCTCTGACAGGGCTCCCACTGCCCTTGGGAATCGTGCAGCTCCCGAAGTTGGGTTGCAGACAGGATGCATGAGAAGTGGAAGGGTGGGCCTCGGCTGTGTCCCTTTGTTCTGCTCCTATGGAGGGAGGCCTGTTGTCTGCTGATGCTGGAGGACCTGGCTGCGGGCGTGCCTGCCAGAGGAGGGGCTGAGGGATGTCTATAGGTGGAGGCTCCCAGCCAGAGGGAGGAGGGTGCTGGGCCCTGGGTTTCAGAGCTGGGGGAGGTGAGGAGTGGGGGTGGGCTGGCTATGGTGACAGCAGCAGTGGTAGCTGGAGGAAAAGCTCCCAGGAAGAAGACCCCAGTACATAGAAGAGAAGCCCCCAGACCCATGTCTCAGAGGCTCATTGCAGCTGCAGTCTACATGTCCCTGGGACTTGTCGGACGTGACCATGGGAGCTGGGTACCCAGCTGTGCTGTGCAGGTTGAGGCAGACTGGACGGATCTATTACCATGGTGGGCTTACCCACCAGCCACTTGTGCTGCTGGCCAGAATATGCCCTTTCGGAACATTCCTCCACTGGACTTACCTTTTCCCACTGTTGGCTCCAGTTCCTGGCTGGCGGCTGCTGGTTCAATGTCAGAAAGTTGAAGTCCTGGGCGAGGTTAACAGGGTCCTTCTCTCCCACCTGCCAGTTAGGGGGAAACATCATTTGTCTTGGTGCTGCGCCAAATGCGGGTGGCTGTTGCTGGAAGAAATTCATCTCTTGTTTTGGGTGGTGTTGGGAAGGAAATGGATTTTCCCTCTTGTGGGCCCAAGACCTGTGCATCTTAGACATCTGCTATTTCCTGTTCAGAGCTGGTGGGTGCTTTCTCTGTTGCTCGGTGGTACCTGCAGTCTTCTTGACACGCTCTGCAAAGACACAAGATGAGAGAGGGGCTTGCACATCACCTGGAAATCTTGGCAGCCACAGAGCACAGGTGAGGCTCTGTGGGCTCAGGGTTTGAGGCCAGGGGAGAGCTTCAGTGTCCTCTTTCACATCTGATGGTCTGTGTGCTCTATGGCGTCAGCCTCTCATGGCTCAGGATAAAGCAGGAGAACCGTGCGGCATGGAGAGGTGACAGTAGCACCTTGTCTCTTGGGCTGGCTGGAAACCAGACCTGGGCCTGCAGCCACCATCTCACACCCAGGCCTGGGGAGTCTGGGACAAGCAGGTGTCTGTGGCCGGTGTTCGGATGATGTCAGCACGATTAACAAAGCTGTAGGCACTGAGAGCTGGTCTCACCCAACACCATCTAAAGCACACGTTTCATTTCACAGCAGACATGTGCATGAGCTCCTTGCCTGTGTTTCCAGGTCAGGAGACTGACGTATGAGAGGTCAGGGACTGGCCTAGGCTGGGACTAAGAGCCAGGCCAGAAGTCTGAGCAGGAACCCCCCCTGCTCCCTAGTAATAAAGTGGATCTAGTTGGCTGAATGGTGTCCCCACCCCTCCAAAAATACTTATGT
Source organism: Galeopterus variegatus (assembly GCF_000696425.1). NCBI lineage: Eukaryota > Metazoa > Chordata > Mammalia > Dermoptera > Cynocephalidae > Galeopterus > Galeopterus variegatus. Next base: position 401,467 of record NW_007726779.1, on the reverse strand, counting down.
CCACCTGAAAACCGTGCACATGACCTTTGTTGGAAAAAGGCTCTTTACAAGATGTAATTAAGGTAAAGATCTCAAGATGAGATCATCCTGGATTTAGAGTTGGCCCCAAATCTCATGCTAGGTGTCCTTCTAAGAGACAGGCAGAGGGATATTTGGGACACAGAGACGCCCAGGAAGAGGGTGATGTGAGGATGGAGGCAGAGATGGCAGTGATGCAAGCTGAGGGACGCTGAGGTTGGCCACAGCCCTTGGAAGCCGGGAGGGAGGTGAGGACAGATCCCCCTTGGTCTCCAGAGGGAAGAGCCCTGCTGACACCTTGATCTTGGACTTCCAGCCACTAGAACTGTGAGACAACAAATATCTGTTGTTTAAGCTGCCCAGTCTGTGGCACTTTGTTATGGCAGACTAAGCAGACTTATACGAGGACCTGCTATGTGCCGGACACTTTCCGCCATGTGGATGCTGTGGTGACCAAATCAGATGAAGGCCATGCTTCTGGCACATCATTCTAGCAGGGAGATTCCAAAACAAGTGAGCCAACCAGGAACTCTATAATAGCACAACTCCAGGCGATGAAGGAAGGAGGACGGGTGGGGGTTGCAGCACTGGGGTGGGGTTAATTGGGGTGTCTGTCTGAGGTCTTGCCTGTGAATAGGACGTGGTGGGAGGAGGGCAGGGTGGGGAGGAGCTGGGGAGGAGCCCTCCCGGCAGAGGAGTGCAAGTGTGGAGGTCGTGAGGTTGGTGAGCTCAGGGAACGTGAGAAGGTCACCGCGACTATGGGAAGAGAGCGGGAAGATGCAGACCAGGGACTCTAGATTATAGGGTGGGTTGTGGGAAGCCTGTGGAGGGCACACAGCCAGAGTACTGAAGGTTCAGGACCAACAGCTGGGCCGGGTGGTGGGACTCAGACCCTACCATGGTAATGGGCACTTCCAGAGCTCTCCCTCCGTTCCTGGCAATTACCTTTCTGAGCACTTTGCATGTTACTGTGCTGAGTTTCCACCAACACGCATGCCTATTAGGCACGTGTACTCACAGGCGAGGGAGAGGGAGTTGGCAGCTTCCCTGCCAGCCCCGGGAGAGGACGGGGGAGCCATGGGAGGGGGCAATGGGGAAGGCAGGGGAGCGTGTCACATGAACCCGCCTCTGCTGCCTGTGCACCTGGAGGAGCAGGAAGGTAACCCCCCGGGGCAACCTCTGACCCCTGGAGGCCTGTGACGACTTCTCTCTTCTCCCTCCTCTCAGATGGACACGTCCCCACACGTCCTTAGAGGGTCCTTGTGGGATGGAGCCTGGTCATCCTCATGGGATCTGCTGTATCAGCCTTCCCCTGTCCCTGTTCACCAGCCCAGTCCCCCCTCCTGCTCCCAGGGACCCCTGCCCCCACAAATCCATGCACAAGCCCCTACGTGTGCTCTACTTTGCCAGGGATGGGGGGATCAGGCTCAAGCAAAGAGTATCAGTGACAGGCAGGCAGCAGCACCATCTCTTAAGAGAAGGTCCACAATCCAGTTTCAGGACAAATGATTAGAAAGCCGGGTCAGCTCTGACACCTTTCAGCAATGGAGGGGCCGCCCGGCACAGGGAACGTGTGTGGCCCTGAGGCAAGTGCCAGGACCTCTCTGGGTGTCCATTTCCACATCTAGAAAACAGGGATGACAGTACCTCCTGAGGATGTCAGGAGGGTCAGATGCGATTATTTCTGCAAGGCACATGAGTCTCAGACTGGCACCTGGTGCCCATGCTGCCACGCACAGTGTTGGCTTCGGGGGTGGGGACCGCCAGCGTCTTGCCACCCCTTTTCCCAGGGAGGGCAGGAACCCTGGGGAGTATGTGGGAATCTCTCCTGCTCTCTCTCATGTGCCACGAAGGTCTGCAAGACATGCCACTGAGGTCCACCTGGGAGAAGGCCTGCCCATCTCTGTCCTGCTTCACTTCTTTAAATTTGAGAATCTGGAGAAGCAAGGTGCAACCTGATGCTCAGTGCCGGCCTTTCTCTGTCTTTCAGATCCCCCTTGCTGCTGGGGGGTTTGGAAAGACAAGCCAGGGACAGTGGCCTCTGGAGGCGGGCCACGACCATGGCTCCCAGCCTCCCTCTGACCCCCACCTTCTTTGGCTCAGCTGTGCTCTGGCCTTTCCTGTCATCACTGGGGCCAGACCCCACATTTGGATCTGGGCTGGGAGGCGGCAGAGATGCCTTCCAGCCTGTCCTCCTCCCTGCTGATCAGCCCACTGATGTGGAGACCTCCAGGAAAGGGGTGTGCCCCTGGTGTGGCCCAGCTCCCTCGGATGTCTGCTGTGGGCTCTCAGGTGCAGGGGTGCGTGCACCTGTGGGCCACTCTCTGTTCACCTGATTGTCACCTGTTGTTTCATGAGAGTGGGCACTTTGGGTTTCTGCACTGCTGGGTCCCTGGCTTCCCAGAGGGCGCCGGGCATGGGGCAAGCACTCACTAAGCAGTATCTGCGTGAGCGAATGACCTGTGGGATGTATTTCCTGCAGCTTGTTCAACTTCCCAGTCTCGCCCATCTCAGAGAGGCCACCTCCACTCATCGAGCTGCTCTGGCCAAAGCTCTTCCTGCACTCTCTGAGTCCTCTGTGCCCCTCAGCCCCACTGCCTGCCACTAGCAAACCTGTTGACCATAACTTCACAGCAGCCAGAATCCAATGTCTCTCACCACCCCTGCTGCTACCACTTTGATCCAGGCCACCATCGTCTCTCAACTCAGTGCTGACCTGGCCACCTGGCCTGGTAACTTTTACCAGACACAACTCCTAGGGCCACAGTCTTGAAGTGGTCACTGCTCATGGGGTGCCGAGGTGGAAGAGCCTTCCTCTTTAGACAGCCTCTCAGCTTTGCGTACTCCCCACTCTGCCAGACCCTTTTCTGGGCTCGTTGGTGAAAGACAAGATAACTTACGAGTGCTAACTCACAGAGCTGCTAACACCAGCAGTCCCTGGCCGATCTCAACTGTCCCTTGATCCAGGGCTAAGTCACCCCCTTTGTTTATAGGCAAAAGCAGGGCAGCTTCTATAATTGTAATCTCTCCCCCTATGGTGTCTGCTGTCCCCAGAACTCGATTGTATGCTCTGTGGTCCTCGTTACTTCCAGACTGCTCATCTGACTGTTTCTGTCATTTCGCGTTCCACATAACTCATATCCTAAGCCAGCACCCACATTCCCTCTTGTGGATGAAAGTCCACCACCAGATTATTTAGCAGAAACTCAAGAGTTAATTATGCCAAAGTCCAACCTCACAGCCAGCCCTTTAGGTGACCCTGGTGTTTGATATTGCACACGATGGCTCTTCTTTTAAAAAGGATGAAGCCATTTCCTGTGCAGGAAACACTGTCATGCACCCGCCAAAAGTGCTCCACTGCCTGATGCGAGGTTTAACCCAGTGACTAAGCTTACAGCCCCGACTCAAGGCAAAAGAGTAAATGTTTATACAGAGTGTTCATGATTTGGGGATGGTATGGAAACCTTTACCCTAGATCCCTGCATGTAGGATGTGACCTAGTAGCAATCCCAAATCTATACATCATGTACAACCAATAGAAAACCTGAAGTAATTGGGTGGGGCTGTCCTCTCTCTCTCTCTCCCCTTTGACCCTTCCCCCTTCTTGTGATTATAAAATGCTAAGCTCTGCTGGCCCTCTTTGGAACACATTTCTCAGAGTGACCTGATCTGTATGTCTCTCTGGTTGCAATCATCATATTGGCTCAATAAACCCTTGCTATATGTATTTGGACTCCTTTCTTTTTTAGGTCAACATTAAAGTCTTGTGCCCAAAGGGAATACCATCCAACTTGTTCCAACCTCCAGCCTGGTGACTGCATCTGCTAGAAGAGACATCAAGGTTTTAGACCTCTCCTGACAACTGCCAGGACAGTCAAGCTCTGAGGTGTTGACCCACGTATTCACCAGTCACAGTAGAAAAAGGCTACAAACCCAGACCAATGAGTCTGCTCACAAAAATGACCCCAAACTGAGGCTAACCACAAGCTCCCAGAAGCAAAAACACAGACCTATGGATCAAGCAGACAGCTTCAGAAGCGTGCAGCCGCCACTCAAGACAATAGGACGAGGCAGCAATCAGACTTATTGCAATTTCCACTCAAATTGGTTTCTTGGTGTGTCTTTTTCTCAACTTGTTACTGATGACAATTGTTCTCTCCTTTTCAAGATCATATCTCAATGCTGCAACCATGTTCTGTGAATTTACTTTTTTTCATTTTTTCCCTCCCTAACTCACCCCTGAGAATGACCCTGACAATAGTCCATTTGGTAATCTGAGCTCTTGCTTCATTTGCTGCCTGGATCAGTCTGTCCCTGTTGCTTATAACAGAAATACATGTAACTGGGTCATTTGAAAGAAACAAAATTTATACTTATGATTTCAGAGGCTGGGAAGTACCAAGTCCAGGTAACACATCTGGTGAAAGCTTTGGTGGTGGTGACAGTTACACAGGGGTCTCATATGGCAGGAAATGGCAGAGCAGAGACTCTCATGTACTTTCCTTCTAAAGCCCTCAGGACCACACCCTTGACCACCATTATTAATTCACTAGCACATGGTCCTCAGAATAGAATCACCTCTTCAAGGCCCCACCCTTCAATGACCATAATAGGATTTCCCACCCTCACCAGTTACAGTGGGGATTAAGCTTCAGTGAGTTTGGGGGGGTACTCAATCCACGCCACCACCCATTTCCAAACTGAGACCTCAAAAATCATGGGAATTCCCTTACTGAATTCCACTCCTTATTCTTTCCAACATATGATTTGAGTGTCTCTTAATTCCCATAGACCATACAATAAGTATCCTTACACCCACAGACACAAACAGGAGGCCATAATTACACCTATCGTAAAACACAACCAGCTCATGGCAGAGGCATGGGGAGAAAGACCAGCCTCCCACACTCCTGCCTGATGTCTTTAGCATCCTTAAGATCTGACTGTAGTTTCACTGAGAACAATACCACCACATACTCAGATTTCTCATCAGTAGTCATGATTTTTGCTTCCAGCTCTTCTCCACAGACTTGGTACAATTATACAAACAATAGAACCATCTGCAAGAGAAACGTGAAAAAAGGAGAATGCCCATGTGGAGGGAGGCAGGACTGTGAGTTTCCCACAAAAGTGGTCATTCTCACGAGGAGCTTTTCTCTAATAACACTTCCACACTGCCCTACGTGACCTTCCCCTGTGACTGCCACTTTCCTTCTACGGTACTGATGCACCCCCAGCCAGCCTAAAGACCCTAAAGACCACAGTTGCACTCTGGGGGCCCCTAGCAACACAATTGCAGGGTTTGGTTTGATTTTTCTCCTGTCTCACCTTCTAATACCCTTCAAAGATTTTACAGAGGTAACTTTCCTGGAAGAGTTAGAGCCACAGGATTCCAGCAATCTACTAGGTGGTCTTTAACCTGGGGCAGGAGATCCTGACTTAAGAGACATCACAAGCTGGTCCCTTGTTTGGGCTGAAATGACACAGGCTGGGCAACAGAGCCTGCCCTCACTAGAGGTTGTAGGTGAACAATCACCCAGCGCCTGTGCCCTGGTGAACACGTCCTGGTGTTCCGTCCCTCTCACCAGGTCTGGTAGAATGACCTCTTCAAAATATGGACGCTGGCTTTCAGAGTTAGAGAACTGAGCATTAATCTTTTCTGGCTAACGATGGGCTGAGGAGGATGCTGGCTTCCTCATAATTTTCAGACTTTACCGAGGGGTTGTCAGCTGTTTGCTCTGGTTGTTGCATGGTCAATCAGGGCTATGGCACAGCCAGGTGGCTGATTAAAAGCGGAGTGCTGGATGCCAGTGTCAAGCCCTGGTGGTATGGCTGCTGGGAGCACCCTGCAGGGAAGGCCGCTGGGGCCCACAGTCCCAGGGCAGCCTCTCACCTAGGAGGGGACAAGCCCTCAACTAGAAACCCCGTCGGCCCACTCAGTGCTCCCATGAGCCCAGCCAAGTGGCCCAGATCCTGCATCATTCAGTGGTTCTCCTGCCTTGGCATGGAGACTGCTTGCAGTTTTTGGCTGACAACCTGCCTGTTCCCTGCCCAGCCTCATTCCCAGGGCACAACCTCTGTGCTGGCCTGGACTCTTCTCTCTGCAGTTCAATGCTCATGTGGGGCCTACTTTTTTTTTTTTTTTTTTACTGTTTCCTAAGTGAGCTCCCTGACTGAGTCTTTGCCTATCCACATTTTATCCTTGCCCAACATTTGGGAGACCTGTGGATTCCAGGCAGAGCAGGTGGTCCCTGCTCAACACCCCACCCTGGGGCCCCACACCACTCAGAGCAAAGAGCAGAGTCCTTACAGTGGCCCCATTGTGCTCACCCTGCACATCCTGGCATTCCGACCTTGCTCCCTGAGGCCCTGCCATGCTGACCTTCCACGGCCCCTCCTCCCCTGGGATGCAAAGGTCTTCCTTTTCTAAGAGCTGATCCCTGGGTTGAAAAATGTTTCTTGATGTGAGAACATAAAACCAGAAGGGCCGGGCAGCAGTCTTATGGATCTGCTCCACCTCTGGAGGGAAGCTTTCCGGGGGTGATGATGGTGGAGTCTGGGGAGGATTCAGCAGCCCAGAGGTGGCCACCCTGCCTGTGGTGGTCTCAGGCGGCCCCCTAGCTCAGCTGTCTTGTGGGGAGCTTGGGGCCTCACCTCCCAGCCACCTTCATCCTCCAGAGGCTGAGAGCTGAGCCTAAAAGCTGAGCCTTTGGGGGTGAAGTCGGGAGCCCAGCAGCAAGTCTGAGTGCGGCGGGAGTGGAGTCTAAGGTAATGACTCTGCCTTGACTTTTTCTGCTCCGTGGGAAGAGAGAAAAACCGAAAGGAGAGTTCTTCGCATGGAGCACAAAATTCCTCATTTCTTGCTCTTTTGTTTGGCTATTTAAAATGGTTCCCCCCCTGCCCCTTGCTTTCATGGAGGGTGGGTCTCGGGAATCAACACGATGAACTTGGGTATGCACCTTTGGAGAGACAGGAGGGGACACAGACAGGTTGTTCAGCAAAGTAAAGGGAAGAAGGAGTGAGCAGGGGCGGCCATGTGGGAGAAGATGAGAAGTCCCTTGGTCCTCCATCCCCACCGTAGCTTAGGGAGAATTTTGCGATGCAGGCCTGGGTTGTCATGTGGTGTGTGCCTGGTGAACCATCTCTCTCCCCCACAAAATCCTCAGGAACGTCAACCTGTACTTCTTTTTTTTTTCCTTTTTGTCTTTTTTCGTGACCAGCAACGGGATCACAACCCTTGGTGTCGCGCCCACACCGTGCTCAACCAGTGAGCGGACCAGTCTCTATACGGGATCCGAACCCTCGGCGGGAGCGCCACCACGCTCCCAAGTGCCACACTCTACCGAGTGCGCCACCAGGCCGGCCCCAACCTGTACTTCTGAGTGAGTGGATTCTCTAGGGGAGCTGTGGACCCTCTGGGTACCTGGGCAGACCCATGGGGAAACACAGGAGCCAGGTGACGTGTGGATAGGTAGAATGTGGGTCACTCATGTAGGCACCAGGACACGAAAGTGGGGAGGCTCAGGGATGGGGACCCTCTGTCCCCCACCTTGCCCTGCTTGAACAAAAATCAGTGACCAAGACGCTTCTGTATTCAGCAATCACTGTGCTGTGGGTTCTGTCCCCAAGTGGAAGCTTCCAGAAGCCCAGTACAAATACAAAGCACTGGAGCCCGTGGACCTCAACTTGAAGAGGAAGAGCAGGTCTTGTGAGAAAGAGGAACTGAAAAACCAAGAGGACAGCTGGTGAGAGGAGAGGAGAGAAAAGGAGAAAATGGGGCGACTGTCAGGGTTCAGGATGTAGGTCTAAGGGCAGTGGCTCTGAGGAAGGGCAGCGAGGCCTTGACAAAGGAGCTGGAGCCCAGAGGAGAAGGTGAGCTGGTTGAGCTGAAGCATGACCCCGTGTGCTGTTCAGTGAAAGATCTGCAGAGCTTTCAACTTCAAGGCAGCTATTAAACCAGCGAGCTGCCAAAAACCCTCAAGGCACGACCGGGCTAGGAGCCCATAAGATGAGGAACATGCATTTTGGGTAAATCAGAAATCATTAAGGGAACAGGTGGGGGACCCTTCCTTCCTGCAGAAAAAAGCTCCTGGAAGTGCCTCTCTCTGACTGGGGAACAAACAAGAGATTCTGGTTAGTTAAGTCTCCCTGAGAGTAGGCTGTTTGCATCTTCCCGTTGAGTCCCTGAGTTTTACCCTTTGTTCAGCATCTGACAATTTCCTACAATGTTACCATCTTATTCTGCTCCCCCTGTGGAGTCATTCATTCTACAAAACAGCCACTTGACGTCATGCATGCCTTTCTTTTTTTTTTTTTTCCTTTTTGTCTTTTTTACTGACCGGCAACGGGATCGCAACCCTCGGTGTCGCGCCCGTACCGGGGACTGGCAACGGGATTGCAACCCTCGGTGTTGCGCCCGCACTGCGCTCAGCCAGTGAGCGGGAACCGGTCTCCACATGGGATCCGAACCCTCGGCGGGAGCACCGCTGCACTCCCAAGCGGTGCACTCTCCAGTACGCCACCGGGCCGGCCCCATGCATGCCTTTCAGTGTCAAGAAAAAATATGACCTTGTGTAAAAGGTCTCTGCATTTTTAAAAAATAAAATCGCCCTCAAGAACATATCCATTGACTTAATTGCCTTAATTTAAGAAAATTATATTGAGGTTATATTCATCTCCTTAATATAAAACCACCACAAATTACTCTGCAGAAGTCCAGCTAGTGAGTCAAGGAGCTCCCTTTAGTGAAAGGGTAAGAGAGACCATCGTCCCACTCACCCTTTGCCTTGGCCACAAGGAGGCTCAGAACCAAATTCTCTGGTCAGTCGCAGCTGCCCTTAGCTCTCTCTGGCATTGCTGTGCTCCTGTCCTGAGACTCTTATGGGGTTTTATCTTGTTTTATAGTTGTATTGCGGTACTTTTTAAAACAACTTAGAGCAGGTGCACATAAGAGACAGTCTGGAATTCTGTGTGTTCCTTCCTTTCTTTCTTGGGGGGTGGGAGCTGAGGTCCAGGGCAGGGGAGAGGCTGGTTGCTGTGCCAATGTTGAATGGCAGCTGGAGAGGCCCAGAAAGTGAAATATGGAGAAATACCATCATCTGGGCTTCCTGTGGCAGGATGGGTCACCAGAATCACAGCAAGTTAGGAGCATAGGATTGGTCCTTGTTAAGAAGGAGAAAGATGAGGGTCTGTGAGCACGATGACCCAGGTGGCAGGGATGATCAATGTGGGCAAGAGGAGGTTGGGTGGCCTTGTGTAGGCATCGCTGAGGCCGCCCCCACAGAGTGGCTTCCTTTCTTTCCTCTCAATAAGCAGGACTCAAAGCCTCCAAGAGAGACCCCTGCCTGCCCCCACTCCCAGCCTAGACTCCATTGAAGTGCAAATGACTGAAATCCACTTACAGGAGCCTGAGTCAGCAACCCAAAGGAAGAAAAGCCCCCAAGGGAGGGCCAAGTGTGGAACGGCAGAGAGGACCATGACAGGAGGACGGAGGAGAGACCAGGGAGGAGGGCTCCCTGATGCCACAAGGCAGGGCCAGGGCTGACCGACAGCTGAAGGTAAGGGAGAGGATTGCTTTGCAACCCCCAGGACTCTACGGTGTCCCTGGTCATCATCAAGAAAGCATGTCTTGTAACCAATTTGGTTCTGCTCACCTTCCCAGCAAGAGGACAGAGCTGGCGGTGGACCTGCGGAAAAGTCATGGAACCCAGAGGTCTCAGCCAGCGCAGGCCACAGACACCACAACCTCAGGAGAAACAATCTGAGCCAGCCTCCCATGCCACCCCTGAAACCCGACTCTCCCGGTGTTTCTGTCCATGTCCACCAAGTCCGAGACTGGCCGGAGGAGTAGAAGGAGAGAGAAACTGACTGCAAGGAAGAGCGTTGGCTAGAATCTTAGGAGTTAAGGACCATCCCAACAAGAACAGCCTTGCCACTGGGGCCACAGTGACAGTGCCCTCTCTGTGGAGGGCTCCCCCAGATTACCTAGATGAGATTACCTAGTCATAGATGAGCCCCTTGAGTGATGGGTAGGAGAAAAAAGGGAATTAACCAAGAGATGGTTCCCAAACTGTACACTGAGGCACCCTGGAGTACTTCTGCAAACTCACAGAGGCTCTATGAGATATTTAAAATTTCCCAAAGAAATCATATGTAGATATCTACTGTTGAGTTGTTTGCACCTAGCTAATTAATAAATACCACTGCCACGTACTTCTTTTGAGTAGGGGGCACCATGAAAGAATTACTAAGATGCTCAGGGTGCCCCTCACGGAGAAAGTTGGGGAATCTGCACTAAAAGCAAACACAGAAGGTGCGGCCGCTGCTGAGGCCACGTGAGGGTGTGCGCATGTGGAGAGGCGAGGAGAACGGCTGAAACCAGTCCAGGCTGAGTAACAGGTAGGGAGTGGAGTGGTGGGACAGACTGATGGGCAGATGGACAGAGGGACTGGGAAGGCTGGGCAGGGGAGGGGCCCGCAGGGTCAGGCAGAATTCCCAGGGGCTTGTGGCCATGTGATCACCACGTTACGCTTCTCACATGCCTGGACAAGTGGAGTGGCTGGGACGCGGTCCCACAGCTAGAAAGCAACAGACGTGGGATTCTAAAGGACAGTGTGTTGCTTTGACAAAGACCAAACAGTGAAGCTATTAAGGTTTTGCAAGTGTGTCATGGAGGCCCCCATAAATGATGGCTGGTGTCAGGAATGTGATCAGGAAGACCAGCCCCTCCCCACTGGGTCTCTTCCTTTTTGACCATGTTTTATTTGTTTATGTTTCAGGCTCTCTGCACACTTCAGGAAGCCCAGAAGATTCTTGGTAGGTCCATGTGGCCTGACCCCAGCATGCTGTACCCACCCCTGGCTTTCTGGCCCCACGCTGGCCCCAGGTTCCCTGAGGAGTCCCACAGTGGCATAGACATGCACCCTCGTTGTGGAGGGCTCTGAAGTCACTTCTAAAGCATTTCTTTCCCTCTTTGTCTTGACATCTTGCTGTGTTTTGGGGGTCATTGTTTTAAATCAGAAAGATTGTGCTGGGTCTGTATAACACTCAGACAGACCTGTGCTGATCTTTTGTCTCCTTTCACACTAACTAGGAAAGTAGTTTTTCCTAAAAGTAGAATACCACAAAAATAACCTGGTTCACTGAGATTTGTTCATCGTTTCCAGGAAAGAGGAAGGAAGATGCTGTTACCACTGATCTGAGTCTGAGCCTTCACCCCATCCTCTGCTTGATGCCATGGTCCCATAGGAATGGTGGAGGAAGAGTTAAGTGTCTGATGGCCAGAGCTGGTCATCGTCACGGGTGACTGGGTGGCCCTGGATTTCCTCTTCCTGCTTGTCGTGTGACTGGGTTGGCTACCACGGCTTCTTGAAGTATTTTTCCACCAGGTGCCTTCTCCACAGGGAGCCAACGGGTGTGCCATCGTGAGGATAGGTGGGGTGGGGGACCAGTACACCCGACAGAGGACATGGTTCATGTCGAGGACCTCTGAGGGAGGCTGGAAACAGGGGACACATGCCGGGAGGGGGTGGAGGGTGAAGCAGTCATTAAATAGCCTCCTCCTTGGGGTGGAGTCGGGGGAGGGGGTGGTGATTACAGCTGGAAAAAAAGCATAGCTTCAAACGTTCATCTTCAACCCCTTCTGCTGAAGAGATGGGATTCTCCTGAATGGCAGCTCCTGTGGTCGTCTTCTCACAAAAACTTTGCATGAGGTTTCTGAGCTTGGCAGCATAATTTCTGCTTTATTCACATGTTGTTAGAGGTGGGCAGTGGGGGTCAGGGGTCAGGTGCAGTGCCATTAGCTGTTTCTGCAGAGCAGGATTAGGAATAAAGCGATCCTTGCTGCCCCTTGAACTTAATCCACATGTAAAGATGTCCTTTGTAGGTACAACCCTGACACAGATAATCGTGTATTTTGCTTTTTTAAAAATTTGCTTACGAAGAGCGAGGAACCAGAACAGTTCCCTGGAGCATCAGCAGAGCATGGCACCAGCAGAGCATGGCACCAGCAGCCTTTGTAGGTACAACCCTGACACAGATAATCGTGTATTTTGCTTTTTTAAAAATTTGCTTATGAAGAGCGAGGAACCAGAACAGTTCCCTGGAGCATCAGCAGAGCATGGCACCAGCAGAGCATGGCACCAGCAGAGCATGGAACTAGCACAGCATGGCACCAGCACAGCATGGTGGCAGGAAGGCCCTGAGGCCATAGGCTCTGCTTTTGTGTGAAGGAGTGGACTGTCCCTGGCATGGCCTGTGTCCCCTTACGTTGCTCTCAGACCACGTTCCAAGCAAGGAAATTGGCCAGTACCTCTTATAACGAAGTGTCAAATTACTATGCCTTCAAATTTTATTTAGAGGGAAATGTTGATGCTTAAAAGAGGCATCTTGGGGCACAGATGAGGTATAAACCAAGGTGCACTAGTTTCCTGGGGCTGCTCTACAAAGTTCCACAAACTGGGTGGCTTAGAGAAACAGAGATTTATTCTCTCCCAGTTTTGGAGGCTGGAAATCCAGGATCAGGCTGTCAGCAGGGCTGTCCTCCCTCTGAAGGTGCTCCAGGCCCCTCTCTTAGTCTGCAGTAGTTCCTTGCTCATGTGAGTCGAACTCTGGTCTTCACCTGGCATCCTTCCTGTGTGTGTCCACATGGCCCCTTTTTATAAGGACACTAGTCACATTGCACTAGAAACACATCGTACTCTAATACTACCTCATCTTGAATAACATCTACAAGGGCCCGATCTCCAGATAAAGTCACATTCTGAGGCCCTGGAGGTTAGGACTGGAGCACATGAATGTTGGGGAAACACAGTTCCACCTATAACAAGTGGGCAATGGCTGAAAGTAGCCCAGTAGAAAGGTAAGCCCACAGGCCAGCCTCCTTCCACACAGTGGCTCTTGGGGGTCCGGGAAGGCAGCCCTGCTCTGCCATCTGCTCCCAGGATGCCCTGTCCAAGGACAGTGCCTGACCACCTCTGCCAGGCCCACCTGCCCTTCTGTCTTCTACCATGGGCCCTAGGGGCAGTGAAGGGACTTGGAAAAGTTCAGCCTTTTCACCTGAGTTTGTCTCCATGGAGGGCTGGGAAAAGTCCAACAACTATAGCGGGGAGGCAACTTTCCTGTATCTGCGTAAAGCCACAACTTCGTAATCCCAAAGCCCTTTGCAGAGAGAAGTCCTCTTCCCAGGCGCATCCCTGGGAGGGAAGGCCCTGCTGGGTGAAGGTGCAGAAAGCTGGTGGTTACTGAACCAGGGTGCCTGAGTGGACAGTGCCAGGGTGTGGGGACCAGGCGGGGTGCAGGATAAGGATGAATTAGTGACATCCTGCATCTGGTCAGAACCTCTGGCTCCCAAGATGCTTTTGTTTGTTCTCTCCCTGAATTCTCGAGAGAGCCTGAGAAGTGGAGGGGCAGAGAGACTTGCCCCATCCTGCGGATGAGGAAACTGGACCAGGGAGGGATGTCGAGGCATGCTGGGGTCACAGCAGGACTGGGGTCTGCTTCAGTGCTCTGCACTGATGTCACTCCCCAGGGCCTTGCAATTAGCACAAAAGCACACAGTGTGGAAGTGTGATCAAGACAACTGCCAGGATGAGAGTCACAAAGAATGATGATGTTTTCTAATGATGAATAGATTATCTGGATTTGAGCATCACATATTGTACATAGGTTTGATATTCAACTCTGTACCCCACAAATATATATCACCTATTATGTTTCAATTAAAAAATATTTTAGAAAAAGGCTGCCAGGATGAAAGTAAACACAATTCCCCAGAAAGGCAGAAATGCTGTGGGGGCGGGGCCGAACCCGATGAGCAGTGGCTGTGTCTAAGGCCACCTGTGTGCCACAGGGAATGTCCACCGCTGCCGACTCACACACCGTCCAAGACTCTCCCCGGCCCTGGGCACCGGGAGCTTCTCCACTCTGTGCCTCCGATGGCTCCAGCCCAGCGTCATTCACACGGCACAGGGCAACGTCTGCCAAATCAGTAGGCAAAAATCGCAACCCTATCACCTAGTGCTCCCTCCTGTTTTTTTTATAAGATCTGGTTGTTATTCAGTCAGTCAGTCAGAAGCACTTATTGAACAATCTGTCCTTGCAATACTTATGTGAGTCAAGCAGACACAGACCCTGGGGAACTTAAACTCTAGGGCAGGAGCCAGATAGTACACACAAAGCTTAACAAAGAAACCACTTCCTAAGTTAGGAGCTCCTAAGTGCTCGCGAGGAAGACAGGAGAGCAGGGCAAAGGAGACGGGGAGTGAGAAAGGACGGCTTGAAACCTTCCCCGTTTTAAAATGCTGTGGACGACATTCTAGTTGTGATGAGTTTTAAAAATGTGTCATGAGTACAAGGATGGCTCCTTTCTGCCCAGTAGCAGTTATAAAATGGACTTCTGTCCTGAGAGCGTAGTTGTCCAGGGTGCTGGAGTTGGCAGAGAATCGGCCACGGGGGGAGTATTTATATCACCAGAACCGGCAAAGGCCAAAAATCAGGACCCCCCCCCGCCGCCCCAACCTTTCCCTTTGCACGAGAGCCAGTTTTCCAGCACATCACTGAGGCTACAAACACCACAAGTGAGAGGACATTTGAAGCCCCTCAGAGACCAGGCTCTGGGGCAGGCAGCTCCCCACCGCACCTTTAGTCAGACTCGAGTTGGGCCCCCTGTCCTTCCTTGGGGCCAGCCACTGCCCCTCTGGAATTCACCCTCTGTGCACAGGGCTGGCTCTACATCTCACCCTGAGCAGTGTCAGAAGCTTATCTTTATGGCCCCTGCCTTCTCGCTTACTAGGCAAATGTCCTGTCACTCAGGACATATTTTTGAAAGGCACATCTGTACTTCCGATGTTAAGCAGCCCTCCCCCACCGGCCCTGCACTTACCTGGGCAGGTTCAGGATGGAGACCAGGCAAATCCCCTCTTCCCTTCTACCATTTCACTTTTATGTGGCATATGAACCACTCCCCCACCCCCTGCCCCCGTCAATAAAAGTGAGAAATGAAACTAAACTGTCCAGCCACGGAAATGAAACTGAATGATCAAAATGCTCCCAGATGACTCAGACAAGAATCCTTAAACTCCAGCTGCATCAGACTCCCCAGGGTGGGGGTTGGGGGCTGTGGAAACAGGGGTCTGGGCCCACCCTGGAGTCTGGGACATTGCTGACAAGTTTCCAGATGAGGCTGACGTGGGCAACCGTGGAGAGCCAGTGACTCCAGGCAGTGCTGTCCCAGGGCACTTTCTGCCAAGATGGGAGTGCTCTGTCATGATGTCCAACAGGGTGCATGGGCTCCTGAGCACCTGGAATGTGGCTACTGCCACTGAAGAACTGGGTTCTGGGTTCCGTGCAGAGTTCATTTAAGTAGCACCATGTGGCTCCCACATGGACCGTGCAGATAGACGCAGCACTGACATGGGCAGCTGGGGGTGCGTTCTCAGGGATGCGATCTGAAAGTTCAGAGTCATCGCTTGGATTCATACCTGAGCCACACTAGACAAAATGTTGGCTCTCCCCTTCTTTGGTGCTGAGCCCCCAAAGAAAGGATGTAAACAGCTTCCTGGAAGCAGAGATCCTGGAATGTCTAATGACCAAGATCGTTTTCTTCCCGTTGGAGATGACTCACTCCATGGGCCAGGCAAACGCCAGGCTCTGAACTTCTGGTCTTCGGCTGCCTCACCTGCAAAAATGAAAATGCGCAGCCCAGGGGTCCCTAAGGCCCCACCTCTGTGACCAAAGTCGAGGAGAGCCAGGCATCACCCTCACCAGGGCCTAGAGTTCTGGAAACCACAGGAGCCCTCAGGACTCTGGGTGGAGGGAGCGAGCACCCAAGGGTGGGGGCGGCTGGGGGAGGAAGCCGGCTCCTAGCTCCTCTCCCCACTCCACTGTCGTCTGCAAAACAAAAACTAACATCATCGCAAACTTAAAACTCCCGAGCACCTCTTTGCTAATTCGTTTTACTTACTAACTTTGAAGGCAGGTTAACTGTAAAGAAAGAATTTAGAGACTTAAAAATGTTTTTCAAAAGCTGGCATCAGAAATTACCAGGGGATGAGCTAAGCTCACGTCCTTGAACCATGGCGTGGGCAGCAGGGGTGCAGAGGCTGGGTGAGGGGAGAACTTGGGGTGCCAGACTCGGCAGCGCCACGCCATGTCTTGTTCCACAGGAATGTCTTTCATAACAGGCCTGGGGTGCGTCTGCTGCTTCAAGAAAGGCTCCAGAGGAGCTGGACAGAGGGACCCTCTCTAGCAGCTCAGGTTGGCTCAGAGGCCCTCCATCCCCCGCCCTCACCAGCATTCCCAGCAGGGACCAGGGGCACCTGTGTTCAAAGACAGGGTCCTTGCCCTCAGGCTGGGCTGGGCACTAAGCCCCATAGCGGATGGCATACCTTAAACAGAACGAGTACAGGAGCTGGTTCTTGGAGAGGGAGGAGCCACAGTGACTCCCAGCCTCTGTGTCACAACAGCTTCTGGGCAGGAGATCCTCACTCAGCTCCAAGGAAGGCCAAACAAGATCCAGAAACACGGACCCCACCCGCCGCCCTGTCCTACTGACCCTCCTTTATGAGCTGATAAATCCCCCAGCCCTCTGGAGCCCTGGGGAGTCCTGGGGAGCCCTGGGGAGCCAGTGAGCACCACCCTCCCACAGAGCTCTTGCTCTGAGTTTGCTTTCTTAATTGCAGAAACAGAGATCACGTGAACATCTCCTCAGATTAATGAGACAGAGGAAACTGCAAAGTACTGGGGACAGGCAAAGTTCTCAACCGGGGTGTACGAGGGTACTTCACAGAGTTTGTGGAAAGATACGTATGATCTTTCAATTGTATTTTTCCGAAAACTTTGTGAATTACCCGCATATTGGTCCCAGCAGAGCCCAGGAAGAAGCCCACTTTCTCTGCCCTGTGTGACCAGGTGTTTTGCTCCCGGCCTCTCTGTCGGGGGCTGGGGTGGGGCGTGAGGGTGACCAACAGGGTCTCTGTCAAGCATGCTCCGTGGCACTGCCAGCCCTCATGCACAATGTCCATCGAGGGGGGCTGGCCTGGGGGCTGGCAGGCCCCGTGATTTCAGGGATGAGGTGACAACTTCCACACGAAAGACAACGCAGGGTGAATGACAACTCGCAGTTCTGTGGCCGAGGGGCAGACGCAGCGTGAGAGCCACAGGGACAGCAGAGGGCAGAGGGGCTGGGCGGTCACTGGGTGGGAGGGGCCGACACAAGGACTTCGCATCCCAAAGCCAGATTCCTGGACTGTGCCTGGCCAGGAGCATCCCTGAGGCCTGTCCACTACAGTGAATTAAGATCAATGATGCCATGAAAATACAGTGATTTCAATCAGAGTTAAAGTGTGCTCCCCAACTCTTTTTTTTTTACACAAAAATATCTATGTGTCCCTAAGAGCTTAGAACCTAAAGGGGCTTGTAGCTTCCTGTGGCTGCCATAACAAAGGGCCACAAACTGAGTGGCTTACACTACAGAAATTTATTTTCTCACAACTCTGGAGGCCAGAAGTCCAAAACCGGAGTGTCAGCAGGGCTGTGC
Organism: Galeopterus variegatus; assembly: GCF_000696425.1. Lineage (NCBI taxonomy): Eukaryota > Metazoa > Chordata > Mammalia > Dermoptera > Cynocephalidae > Galeopterus > Galeopterus variegatus. Next base: position 383,913 of record NW_007726779.1, on the reverse strand, counting down.
TCCCTCTGAAGTCTCTAGGGAATAATGTTCCAGGTCCCTCTCCAGCTTCTTGTGGTTGCTGACAGTCTTCGGTGTTCCTCGGCCTGTAGAAGAATCACCCCAATTTCTGCCTTCATCTTCACATGGCGTTCTGTGTGTGTCTGTGTCCAAATTTCCCCTTTTTATAATGACACCAGTCATGTTGGATTAGGGTCCACCTTACTGCAGTATGACTTAGTCTTAACTAACTACATCTGCAACTACCCTATCTCCAAATAAGATCACATTCTGAGATACAAGAAGTCAGGACTTCAACAAATGAATTTTGGGGGACACAATTCAGCCCATACCAGGATCCCATTCAGTGCTTTGCAGACTCCTCTGTGGAGACTCGGGCTCCCTGAGGGGCCTCTGCCAGGAGAGGGGTCAATGGGGCCAATGTCCCTCGCTGGGCCAGAACATGCTAGGCTCTCAGCAGTCCTTGGGACATTGTATTTTCACTTACAAATATTCACACTGTTCCCTGGAAGATGACTGTCACTCCACCCTCTGCCACAAGGTTTGCTGTGCCTCTGAGGGAGGAATTGATGTCCCCCAAGCTGGGATGACCTGGAACCTGGTTTATGGGGCATGAGCAGGTGGAGCTGACCCTTTCTGGAAGGAGCTTGGGGGAGGGAGTTGGATTTCTGCTCTTTCTCTGGCTTCCATGCCTGACAGGGGATACTCCCTCAGTCTGGCTCCCCTTACCCGGGGCTGAGCCATGGGTGACCGGTGGCCTACATGTGGCAAAAACGAGAAATCAATGCTGTTGTGAGCCATGGAGATTTGGGGCTCTTTGTTACTGCAAAGATGCTGAAATTCAGGGTGCCATGTGCCACTCAGAGAAGCGATCTCAACCTGGTATGAACATCTCACAGCTTTTCTGGGGGCCAGGCCCAGGAGGTAGGTTAGAATGGACAGTTGGAGCTACTTGTTGCCCCAGAGACTTTATTTTCTTAACGCCGAATCACACGCATCATCCCACGGGTCGTGTCACTGTGCATGGCGTATCCTGGGATGATGTGTCTTCCAGAGTTGCAGACGTACTGCTGCCCATGGGAAAGCGACCCTGCTCACCGCAGCACCCCTTCTAACATTCCAGCAGGGAGGCAGGTCTGGGTCTTGTCCACTGCTGTGCTCCTGGAGCCAGAAGCAGGAGGCGCCCAGATGTGTGGGGTGAATGAACAAATTCTCACACCCACAGGAAGAACTATAGGTCTGCACTTGAACGGATCCAGGAAGTTGGCTAGACTGCTGCTTGTTCCCCTAGGAGACAACTGTCCAAAATCAGGGTGTGCATGGTGACAGTGGCATCAAGGTTTTCCCTCTGCAGAGCTGTCTAGACTGCACAGGGGTCAAACTTAGATCTGATCATAACACAGCCCCACACCAGGACAAGCAGCACCTGCACCCCCCACCCTCTCCTCACCAGGTTAGAGCACTTCATCTCCTTTAACGATTCCCATTCGCTTAGGTTTTTCTGCTCATCCACATCTTCACTATATAAATCCGGGTATAAAAGTACTGTGTGCCAATGTCTTACACAACCAGCAAAGTTTGTTGGTTTACAACAAACCCCAAATACTTATCAAATATTGACTGTTGGATTTAAAAGGATAAGGTTCTCGGGCCATTCCAGCTGCATTCGTCTATACAAAACACATTTATTAAGCACCATACACGGTCAGCTTGATTCTTTTGGTATGCAGCCTTCTATCTGTATTTCTGCAGGCCAGCCAGAATACCTGTTCTTCGTATTATCAGAGTGGTTGATCTGTGTGAAGGAAAGAGAAGAGCTTTATTTATTCAGTAAGCTAATCAACGAATATTTAATCTATGTCAGCTGTGAAAAAAGTCATGTAAACAGAGTCACCTCCTAGAATGGGATTTGCTCCAACTTCAGCTGGGTGTTTGATCTTCTCTCGACTTGTTTCTTAACGTTTGAACCAAGTGTTAATGCAGCTCTAGAACTGTCCGCAACGATGGAAATATTCTATAACCTGTGGTGCCCAGTAGAACAGCCTCTAGCCACATTTGGCCACTGAGTACATGAAATGTGGCCAGTGCAAAAGATGGACTGAATTTTAAATTAAATTAAATTTTAATAAATTTAAATGTAAATGCAAATTTGGCTAGTAGCCAGCATATTGGACAGCATAGCTCTAATGTTTAGTTTACAGCTCTGGGAGTAGGACTACACTTGTATTTTCAGAGTACTTGTAGAGTTCCTTGCTCAGCAAATGTGTGTTCATACCAGAGTGAGCTGTAGTCCCCTACATCCTCAACTCTTTCACAGATAATGCAGCACCTCAGCCCAATGCTTAAATAAAATAATGTGCATTCTAACTTTGGAATTCTAGGTATATATCCCTGTTTTACATAACAGCTATATTGAGATATAATTCACACACTATAAAATTCATACATTTAAAGTATATAATTCAATGGTTTTTAGTACAGAGATGTACAACTATCATCACAGTCAATTTCAAAACATTTTCATCACCTGAACAAGAAACTCATGACCAATCACTCTCCATCCCCCACCCTAAGCAGCCACTAACTACCTTCTGTGTCTATGGATTTGCTTATTCTGAAAAGTTGGTGTAAATGGAATCACACAATATGTAAGTTTTTGTGTGTGTGTGTGTGTGTTTTTCTTCACTTAGCACAATGTTTTCAAGGTTCATCCATGTTGTAGCATGTGTCAGAATTTCATTTCTTTATGTGGCTGAATAGTATTCCATTGCCTGGCTATACCATATTTTATTTATGTATTTTTTATCCATGAATCAGACACTTGGGTTGATTCTGCTTTTTGGGTATTAGGAATAATGCTGCTATGCACATTTGTGCACAAGTTTTAGTATGAACATAGGAGGATACTACAAAAAGTTCATGTAAAAACAGAATTAAAAAATAGTATGAATCTTTCCATGCATTTTTTAAAGTACCCTCGTATATTTTCATTCTCTTGGGTATATACCTACAAGTGGAATTGCTGGGTCACATGGTAACTGTATGTTTAACTTTTTGAGAAATAGCCAGAATGCTTCCCAAAGCAGCTGTGACATTTTACATTTCCTCCAGCAGTGAGTGAGGGTTCCAATTTCTTCAAATTCTCAACACTTTGTATCTGTCTTTTAAAAGCCATCCCAATGAGCAGAAGGTGGTATCTCACTGTAGTTTTGATTTGCATTTTCCTGATAACTGATGATGCTGGGGATCTTTTCATGTGCTTTATTGGCAATCTGTATATCTTCTTTAAAGAAACATCTACTCAGATCCTTCGCCCACTTAAAAATTTATTTTTCATTGAATTGTAAGAGTTCTTTATATATTCTGTATAAAAACCCTTTATTGGAAAATATTTTCTCCCATTCTGTGGGTTATCTTTCCTCTTTCTTTATGATGTCCTTTGAAGCATGAAGGTTTTTAATTTTGATGCAGTGTAATTTATTTTTCTGTTGTTGTTAGTGGTGTCATATCTAAGAAACCACTGCTTAATTCAAGGTCACGAAGATTTACGCCCATGTTTTCCTCCAAGAGTTTAATATTTCTGGCTCTTACATTTAGGTATTTGATCCATTTTGAGCTAATTTTTGTATATGGTGTGAAGTAGTGGCCCAAATCCATTGTCTTCCATGTGGAAATCCATTTTACCCAACACCTTTGTTGAAGAGACTATTCACTCACCATTAAATGGTCTTGGTAGTCTTGTCAAAAATAAATTGACCAAAAAATGTGAGGACCCTCACATTTTTCTGGACTCTCAATTCTATTTCATTAATCTATATGTCTATTCTTATGTCAGTACCACACTGTCTTAATTACTGTAACTTTGTAGTAAGTTTTGAAATTGAGATATGTGAGTCCTGCAACTCTGTTCTTCTTTTCCAAGACTGTTTTTCCTATCTGAGTCCCTTGAATTTCCATATGAATTTTAGGTTGAACTTGTTAATTTCTATTTTTAAAAGTCAGCTGGTATTCTAATAGGAATTCATTAAATCTGTAGATTGATTTAAAGAGTATTGACATTATTAAATCTTCTGATCCATGAACATTGAATATCTTGCCCCTTTTTTTAGGTCCTCTTAATTTCTTTCAACAATGTTTTATTATTTTCAGTGTATAAGTCTTGCATCTCCTAGGTTGTTAAGGGGTTAGAAATCTTGATTCTCCTTTGATCTTAGAATTGGATTTTTAGGTAAATGCATGCATAGGGCTATAGCCCTCGAGTAGGGGACAATAGTCCACGGATAAGTTTGGCAAAAGTCATCTAATCAATTCTAATCACTGTTTAGGGATGGTATTGTGTACTTTGACTATTTTAGGTTGCTGGTTTGATTCCCACTGGAAGGACTATTGACTAACCTACTGATTGTTCTTAAGATATGCTAAGGAAACTGCTTGAATGCTGTTTGAATATGCTAAGGAAATCACTGTAGGGGAGTATGTGGAAAAGAAAATGTTTGCTAAGGACAAGCTGTCTGGTGGATTGACTTAGCTTTTTACAAATTGCATTGTGGAATTTCAATTGTTAATTTTACTGCTGTTACTATTTCAGTTGTTTAAAGCTATACTTAACCATAATTTACTTCTGTAATGTGGGGGACAATGCGTTCCCTCTTTAGTCCCCAGAGGAGGCTTAGCCCCTCAGGGCCCCCAGGCCCTTAAGCCACCTGCCAAGCAGGAAGCATGGGTTGACTAAGCACAAGAAGGCATCCGGCCAAAACTCTGTATCTGAGAACAACACATATTTCTTGAGAACATTCCGCCCTAGTTGTAGCTGCTGATATAGATCAAAATGCTTAACCGCAATGAGCTATCTGTACTGCAAAGTTTGCTGAAGCTGTCAAAAGTAGAACATAAGGTTTTTTCCGATATGCCAAATGTACTTTCCATAACCCCCACCTTTTTTCTGTAAATGTGACAGTATAAAAACCCTTTTACCCTGCTTAATAAACGAGGCTTGATCAGACTCCTGTCTTGCCTCCTTTCTTCGCGTCTCTTGTTCCACCCACTCCTCCCTCCAGGTTCCACTGACGGTCCCTAAAATTCCCGTGGGAAGGGACACTGTAACACTGCCTGTTTTTATGTCCTTCTTTGATGGTTGAATCAACTGATTCTTCTTGTGAAACTTCCTTGTCTTGTCAATAAAAAGAAAGGCTGATTTTGAATCAGGGCTGCTGCTCCCCTGATGGGCTGCAGTCCCTCCAGGCCTCATTCATGGTGTTTTGAGTGATTCCTTCTTTTTTCATCTAGGTTACACAGAGGGAAGTGTAACACTAGGTTAAATTTATTCCTAGGTATTTTATTCTTTTTGATGCTATTAAACATGAAATTGTTTTCTATATTTCATTTTCAGATTGTTCATGTGAGTAAAGAGAAGTACAATTCATTTTGTACATTGATCTTGTATTTTGCAACATCACCAAATTTGCTTTTTAGTTCAAACAGTTTTTTAGTGGATTCCTGGATTTTCTATACAAACAATTATGTCATTTGCACATAGAGATAGATTTACTTCCTTCTTTCTAATGTAAATAGCTTTCACATTCTTTTCTTTGCCTAATTGCCCTGGCTTGACCTCTACCGCAATGTTGAAAAAAGTGGTAAGGATAAACACCCTTGCCTCATTCCTGATCTTACAGGAAACCCTTCTGTTTTCACCATTAAGTATGATGTTAGCTGTGGGTTTTTGTAGATACTGTTTAATAGGTTAAGAAAGTTCCCTTTGATTCTTAGCTTGTTGAATGCTTTTATCACAAAAGAGTGTTGAGTTTTGTCAAAATTTTTTTCTGTGTCTGTTAAGACTGTCATGTAGTTTTTGTTTCTTATTCCACTAGTGCTGTATGTTACATTGATTGATTTTTGAATGTTAAACCAACTTTGTATTCCTGGGATAAATCTTACTTGGTTATACATTCCTTCTTAGATCCACATTTCTGATTAATTTATTCATTGTTGAGACTTTGGGGATCACAATATTGGAGAAAAGGTGGTCCCTGCCTTCAAGAGATTACAATTCAGGCATGAAAAGACAAGTAACACTAATGTAAAGCAAGCACCCAGGCCCACCAAGGGAGGTGTGCAGAGCTGCTGGCGGGTACAGGCAGGGGAGGGGGGTGGAGAGGCTTCTCAAAAGGAACTGCCTGGAGCTGGGTGGTTAAGGAGACTTTGGAAAAAGCACACTTTGGATGGAGCATGGACAAGCTCTGTAGTGTGTGGAGACCAGCAAAGACTGAGGTGGTTTTGCTGGAGCACTGCATCCACAGCACGAAAGACTGTGAGGGTCTTAGCTGGGCTGCATCACCAGGATGACAACAATGACGACACCTCCTGCTGTGTGGGTGCCTGTCACACACATGCCGACTAGGGCAGATGTGACCACCCACAGCTCAGGGTAAAGAAAAGACGCATGGGCATACGCTATACTGGTCCTCAGGTCACATGGCCAGGATGACTGAGCTAGATCTAAACCCAGGTTACCCACACTTCAAACACTTCTATCCTCATGTATTTCTCAGTGTGTGGGTCTCAGATTCTTCTCCTCTTATAAAACCAGAGGGTTGGACAGAATCATCTTTAAAGTTTCTTATATTTTAAAATCCAATTCAGTAGGTGGTAGGGTCATTAAAAACTCTGAGCATGGGAATGACCCATAAGCCATGCCTAGGAAGCTAACTCCTGGCATAGCAGGTGGAACGGGTGTGACGAGGTGGCTGGGGACCACCAAGGACTCAGGAGGCCCTCCCAACACAGGCACACCATGCTCAGGGACGTCAACGGCAAACAGGACTGAACATTGAAAACGAGGAGGATGAATGATCCCTTCAACGACTCTTGACTGCAGCTCTCAGTCCTGAGGCTCTGGCTACCAGTTCAGGCCTCTCCAACATTTGAGCAAACACCCTTTAGTGACCCCGTACCATGGCAGCTCTGATCACTCTTGCATGAAGTGCTTGCTGCGTCCAGGTCCAGCCTTTATGCTTCTGTGGTAACTTGGACAGTGATACTCAACTGACACATGTAGGCAGGAGGGACATTTCCCGAGACCCACCTAGAGCCACCGTTTCAAAACACATCCATTGTCTAGACTCAGTGAAGTGCTTTGTGACCCCTCTTTTCCTTGATTCTTCCAGAAACTTTGATTCTTGTGAAGAAAATCAGAAAGCAAGGATCATGCCACTACAGCTCAAACAAGGTTTTGCTCTATATGTCTTAGCTCAATATAAATAGAGAACCTGTTGGTTGAGATGTTTACATTCTAGTTAAAGGAGGAGAGACTCACTTCTCAGCTTTTCTGATACAGTCTGGACACATTCATAAATTGGATGGGAGTAACAGTGCTGGTAACAGCACCAGCAACTGGTGCTAGTGCATGCGGCAAGGCTCCGGCTTACTGCCTCTCCCTTCGGTTCAGTAGCCTGGGGCGGCTGGTGTGGGGGCAGGACCAGGCACCTAGAGATGCTGAGGGAGACTGTGGAGGAGGGAAGGAGGGTGAGGGAGGGAATGGGACAAGGCAGCTGGGGAAAGAGCAGACGAATTAGAAGATGTTAGGGGGAAGTGTGGACGTGCACGTGGAACCAGGGCCTCCATTTGCTCATGAAAATCAGTGCAATGGGCTGAACCTTCCCTGTGTATCAGAATCACCAGGCCAGGCTCACCCTCTGAGATTCAGTTTCATTGAGCCTGCACATGGCCTGGACATCAGTTTTTTAAGGAGACTCAGGTTGGGAATGACAATGTTTGCTGAAGCTGTGCAGAGGGATCTGCATTTGGGGTGGACGGATGGAGAAGGAGCAGTGGAAGATTCAGAAGGTTCCAGGATCCACACTCAGCTTGCTGCTGGGCCCCAGGTGTTCCCCTCCCGTAATCCTGATCAATTCTGAGGCAGAGAGGGTTAAGTAACTTGCCCAAGACCACACTGCTAAATTCTGATAGAGCCAGGAGGTCCACAGATGCCACACTGCAGTAGGGCCATCCAAGGGATGCAGGAGAAGGGGGTCCCATGTTCACTCCCCCAGGTCAGCATGAGGAAAGCCAGGTGAAGGGGCACATGTCACCACACAGCCACTGGACCCGGGAGAACTACCTGGCACGAAAACTGCAGCCCAGAGAGGAGAGGTGGCTCGTTCAAGGCCACATGTGTCCCCTGGCAAACATGTGTCCCCTGGACTCTGCGCCCCTGTCTCCCAGTCGCATGCCTGGCTCACTTCACCCCCCTGTGGGTCCAGGAGGTGGGGGGCCCAGACAGCTACCAAGCAGAGCTTGGGGAGCATCTCACTTGTTGGGGAAAACCTACAAGTTCTCAGCTGTACATGGAGGTTTGCAGACACGATCGCCAGTGATGAGGGGACACATTGCCTATGTGTTCTGCAGGGCCGACTTCCCAGCTGTCAGGGAACATGGCAGTCACAAGGAGAGAGCATATGCCATCATGTGGTGAAGGCAGCCATGGTTTCCGAGCCTCTGAAGTGCGAGAACAAAGGGCACAACAGAAGGGCTAGGATCTCTTGGGAGCAGTCACAAGTCATCTGGTTGTGTCATCCACACCAAAGGTGCATTTTATTCAGCTTCCTTCTCCTCCACCGAGGGGGGCCACACCAACGGGAAAGCGCCCAGCTGCTGTTGCTTGTCATCTCCACACCAGATAGTGCTGGGGGGTGGGGACCAAATGTCCCAGCGTGGGACCCAATGCAGCCTGGACTCACCCTGGAGACGCACGTCTGTGCCTTCTCAGAGCTCCCACTGAAGTGGAAAGGAGGCCCTTGTGCTCGGAAGGCATGGCAGGGACCTCCCTGCTTGGCAACGCAGCCCAAGTTCCTCCTCCTCTGCACCAACTCATCTCAGCACTGAGTCAGGGGAGCAGAACTCCCTGAAAGGGGGTGGTGTGACCCTTGCCAGAGGTGTCAGCTTAGGTTCCCATGACATCCTGTCCTGCCCCTCCTCCCCTGAGCTGGGATTTCACAGGCGGCTGTAATTCATAGCTTAAAGCCCCATTCTTTCTTTCTCTTCCCTTTGATAAATAAAGGCTGTAATGGGAGGGCTTTGCAATCAGACATGTGACAAGTTTCTGCAGCAACAGCAGCTGCATTTAGAGAGTTCACCGGTGCCCGCCCTATTCCCAGGGCTCCAGGCACCAGCTCAGCTCACCCTCAGTCCGCTGGAGAGGTGGGCACCGACGCTTCTCCAGAGCAGGGTGTGGAAGGCGCCTCCTGCCCGGGAAGGAGAGGCGTGGGACAGGCCATGCCAGCTGTCGTGTGACACAACATTGCCACCAACAGACCGTTCCGAATTTTATGCTTTCAAAGAGATTTTGAGAAGTTGTAAACTTTAGTCACAATCTAAACATCTTATGTTCGGGGACAGGGAACTATGACCAACTGGCGACCTTTCAAATCACAGCACTTATGATACTAGCCCTGTGTGGGAAGGGACATCTAAAAACCACTCACCTTTTCTCTCTGAATTCCTGAAGGAAGTTCAAAGCCTTTTGCTGCAAGAAACACCCAGCTCGACCGGAACTTCATGTTCCTGATTTCTCTACTCCCAAGCGCTGCTATGGCGTCCTTGGCATCAGCCTGCAGTCTGGGGGCAGAGGTGAAGCTGGTGAGAGCTCATGCGGAGACTGGGGGGAGGGAAGCCCTGCTCAAGATGTCACAGTGCTGTCCTTGGACGGAGGTTTCTAAACCACCAACTGCCCTCCTACAGCACACGGTAGCAGCTAAAGGGGCGCACGTGCCGGTTGAGAACATTAAATTTCTAGTTAACCATATAACGACATCTAGACCCCTTTAGACCTCAATTTTGGGCACAGAATTTTAAATCTCAATTCTGGAAAGCCCTTGCGTTCGGGGGTTCAATCACATTGTTTCACTCAGCCAACCTCATTTTCGGTCCTGGCTGCCCCTTTTGTTTACTGATCGCAAAATGAGGTGGACAGAAGTTGCTGAAAGATGACAGCAAATGTCAAAAATGTCCCTTTTCATGTTCTGGAAAGTAAGCATCAAAAAAGGAAAAAGGTTTTTAAACAATACTACCATTGTAAAATGGTACAATTTAGAGTAAGCAAAGGAAGGAGAGCAGAAAGGAAAACAAAAAAAGTTTACATTCTCCTAAATGGGTCAAATCTGTTTTTCAGTGTGTTCCAAGGAACTTAGAACTGGTAAAATGCTCCATGCAAAAAAGAACCTGACGTCAGACAAATCTGGGCAGTGCTATGGTCAACAGCCCCACCCTGGAAATTCACAATGCAAACAAGCACCTTGAAGGTTCTTAGAAATTCAGCAGTAAAGACAGGTGTTTACTGGGTGGATCACACTTTGAGAAGCACTGAGCTAATGCAACTTCCCCTGGTAAAGTACTGCACCTGTGTGTGTTTCCTGATTCTTCTTTTGCTTCTCATACAGAGAAATTACCTCAATTTCCCGTCGTATTTCTGTAAGTCCCACCCTGGGTTTAGCTTTTCCGGCAGCCGACAGCTAGTTTTTCTGTGCTAATTATGATCAGCTGTGGCTTCATCTTCCTCCCTGGAAGTACCTCTTTGCTTCTAGCAGATATGTGCCCCACTGGTTAGTGATTTTTTTTTCCCCCCAGAAAAGCAGTCTGTTTTGTCATGATCTTCATCCTTTCTTCTTAAAGAAGCATACTGCTCCTTGGACTTTTTGTTCTTCCCTGGAGGATGTTACTGAGGGATGCTGGCACTCTCTACCCCGGCTGGCTTCTCTCGCCCACCTCGGTGACAAATCTATACACACTCACCTGCTGCTTCCATCATCGTGGGTCACCATGAAGAGCAGGGATTTCGGAGGAGCACTCTGAATAAACTTTGTCATTGGTCCAGAGTTATCTGTGGGGTCAACGCAGTCAGCTTTAGGATCTTCTCTGCTAACTGTGGCTCCTGCCCTGGACGCTGAACTTGCCACCGCTTCTGTGTCCACTTTGAGTCCCTGGACCCTCCAGCTCATCCCTCAACCACACAGATGGTGCCCTAGCCCTTTGCTCAAAAATGATTACTAGGGTTCCATGGGCGACCGCCCGAAGTGAGCAGCACAGAAGGAAAAGAGTTGAGCAGAGAATGTACAATAGGTGTTCAGGTTACAGTGAAAAGGGGTCACTATAAGGAGCTTTCTTTGGCTAATTAGCAAGGCAAGTGGAGCTCCCGGTGGAAAGAACCTCCTCAGAAATTAGATCACGAAGAGTCTTCGATTCACCAGACTTGCAACCAGCAGCAGCTTCTGCAGCACAGATGGTGCGTTCCCTGCAGTCACTGACGAAGAGTGACCAGCGCAGCGCAGAGCAGCCCTGTGACCCCACTGACATGTGCGGAACAGAGACACCACAGAACTTAAACACGAGGAGCACAGACCAGCCAGACATGGTGAGTCTTTGCTAAGAGACCTATCTACAGGAAGAAAATGCAGGCTAATCTCAAACCCCAGTATTTACCGCTGTGGCTTACTGTTTACAGTTAACTGCAGAGTCAACAGGCATAGCTCACATCAGGTGGATGTAGGCATTTTCTATTACTCTTCCCATTATCTTTATAGAGACTCGTTTCCAATAACTCTCAGTGTTAAATAAAAATAAGAGGGGCTGGTATATCCTGACCATTCACTGTGGCCAAGACTCAGTGCCTAGAATGGAGAGTGCACTGCAGGAGAAGGGCGCCCGCGCTCCCGGGAGCACCTCTGCCCAGGCCCAGCAGGCCCCTGCACTCACCAGCAGTCCTGAGGACGGCTTTAGCTGATGAGATCCACGGCTGAATGCTCACTACAATATTTTATATTTCATTAGAAAAGAGACTTTTCCTCTTTCTCCTTATCTCATGAAGGCACAAATGAGAAACACTGAGGAAAAGAACAAGCAGACAAAAGATATTTCTAGATGATGCCCTCAAACTTCATTATACGAACTCAGAGCCTAAGAGAAAATATGTAAGACCATTCTAGAAAACTAACGTGACCTGCTGAAGTTTTTTTTAGTAGATAGAATAAGCATGGTTGACATTTCTGTGTTCTTTTTAATATTAACTTTATGTTTAAAATTCATTTTAATTTTAATAAAAGAAGAGTTTTCTTACCGCCTTCATACATATCAAAATACTGTGTAGCTATTACCTTTCCAGTTACATCTGAAAAGAAAAGAAGTTGTTTTTTAAAAAAAGTTCATAAAACCCAGGGTGCGTTTGTGGCATCAGAGTCCAGATTGAAATGACGTCTTTCTTCTCTGTCTCCACAGAAAACATGACTCATGTTGTGACACAGCCTGAAGACGGGGCTGCTTTCCTGGAGTGTCCCCAGTACAGGGGCAAAAGGACAGTGCTGGTGGCTGCCCTAGAACTTCCCTCCTGTCCGCTTTGTGAGATTTCATCTAAGGCTCCTCCTCCTCCAACCTCTCTTCCCACAGACACATCAGAGCCCCTGCCTCAGCCCAGGCCCACCCCCTTTACTCACAGACACCCCAGGGCCCCCGCCTCAGCCCTTTCTACCTCACACTTCAGGTTTTCCCTGGGATTATCAGACTGGGAGTGTTTTGTCTCTGGCCCCTACAGATCTCCTGTCACTGGACTATGCTCTCTGCTCATTCATAGGGACACCATATGACACTCTGTCCCCAGATCTGCTATGGATCTTCTTATCAGGGACCTTGATGGCAACTGTGACAGAATGTTTTCTCCAGACCTGAGAGAAGGCTACGTTTTCTTCTTCCTAAGGCTCTAGGGGCCCTTTATCACACAGAGGTGGAACTGGCTGGTGGTGTCACCCTCTGGTCAGACCCCAGGAATTGCACAGCAGACATAAGGCTCAATCCAGGACCACAGGTCTGTGCCCCCTTGGCCAGCTTATCTGGCTTTAACTCTGCCTTCTGCCTGTCCTTCTTTGTTTTTTGGTAAAGTTGATTTATGTTTGGTTTTAAGTTTTTGTTGGAACCACAAGTAATCTATAAAATGAAACTTGTAAAAATAATTAAATGTATAATTTTAAAATGCATGAAAACATAAACCTAGACTGGATCATGTGCAAAAATCTAGAAAACCAGAGGTATCTTTGAAAATCCAATCAAAGGGCTTTTAGAGAAGTGTTAAAGAAAACATTTAATAACTTACAGTTGACAATGGCGATGTTTATTCCTCTTGCAACATTTCCAGTCTTTTCTCCTATGAGCCTGAAATGTAACTGAGCATTAGTCAAAGATCTTCTTCCTTCCTTACTAAGAAACGAGCAGCCCTCCCTGCTCTGTAAGATCTCTCGGCAGAATCTGTCTTGTCCACTGTCACTTAACTGTTTCCTCACAGATAGGCACAGCCTTCGTGCAACTTTGTAGAAAGTTACCTCCACACTTGCAACACACACATCCATCCCCACATTGCTATAGACTTAGTCCCTCAGGGCACCTGGAAACTGCAATTAATCTTATAATTTTAACAAATGGCCAGGGAGAGGAAAAACTAATATTTGTTTAGCTCAGGCTCTTTGTAAACATTCTTTCACTGAATCTTCAACCAGCTCAGGAGCATTTATTTTTCCATTTTATAAATATAAGGTAGTAAGAGGTGGATCAATAAGAGGTGGATCCAACCCAAGTCTGGTATCCTCAACTTCTACACATCCTCCTCCCCCTCAGAGTTCTGACAGAGGCTTTGCTCAACTCTTGGCAATCCTTTCTCCCAACCACAACTTGTAATCCAGTTCATCTCCTTAAATAAATGCCTTATATTATGTCACTTAAATTTTACTTCTAAGCTGGAGAATATGAAATGCCAAACTCAAGGGGATTGTGCCCTAAAACCAGGAAGACTACATGGCTCTTCTGGAGGTGATAGTTATCACTTAAGTTCACAGGAATTGCGTTATGTCACTTAAATTTTACTTCTAAGCTGGAGAATATGAAATGCCAAACTCAAGGGGATTGCGCCCTAAAACCAGGAAGACTACATGGCTCTTCTGGAGGTGATAGTTATCACTTAAGTTCACAGGAATTGCGTGGGTGTGTGCAGGTATGTGTGTGCATGTACCCTTTGTCAAGCTTTAGAGTCAATGATATGTCAGCTTTATGAAAAGAGTTTGGAAGCTTTCCTTCTTTTTTCATGGTTTGGAATAATGAATATGGCACTTTAACATTCTGCTCTTGACATGTTTACCTGAACTTCTCTATGAGCTAGAAGGCTTAGTGCTTTTTGACAATTTTAGAGAATACTCCATAAGAAAGTGAAAAGAAGCAAAATGAGACTTCCATTTCTGATAATGAAAAATTGGGTAATCTGAACCTATTCTCTCATACAGAAAAACAGAAAACATGGGACAATTTTTTTTTTTTAAAGATCTGCTTGAATATATTAGAGACCTAATAAGGTAGTAAAGAATTTCCCAGGCCAAGATCTGGAAGAAGACTAAATTTCAAGCTGGTGAGTCCAGCATTTAAAACTACTTTCATCCCAGGAGCATTTGTAGATTCCAGAAAAGGTGCCTATGGAGGTGAATAGCACTTCTGACAACCACGTGAGGGCAGGGGACAAAAGTTGGCAGCCAAGGTGAGAGTCATGTTAAGTACCCTACATCCTATTTGGGTTGGGATCAAAAAGGGTTCAATATCCAAAACAAGAGCAAACCAGAAATAAATCAGAACCTGTAGGACTTTAACCCAGTTTTAAGTCAACTGGGTGACCCAGAAAATCTCAACTTTTAAAATTTATTCAGGTCATCCTTTTCTGCTAATGGTTCTACATCCTTGGAAGCAAAGAAAAATTCCAGAAAAATAAGATAATATCTTCCCATGCCTCAATTTCTTTCTTTTTTTTTTTTTTTTTTTTTTTTTTTTTTTTTTTCCGTGTCCGGCAATGGATTGC